>NC_054707.1:70202346-70252476 GCF_016097555.1 Gigantopelta aegis | reverse complement strand
TCTTGTTAATAGACCCTTTACTTAACTTTACCTCTCGACAGGCTGTTTCGTGTCTGTGATGGTCTTGTTAATAGACCCTTCACTTAACTTTACCTCTCGACAGGCTGTTTCGTGTCTGTGATGGTCTTGTTAATCAATAGACCCTTTACTTAACTTTACCTCTCGACAGGCTGTTTCGTGTCTGTGATGGTCTTGTTAATAGACCCTTTACTTAACTTTACCTCTCGACAGGCTGTTTCGTGTCTGTGATGGTCTTGTTAATAGACCCTTCACTTAACTTTACCTCTCGACAGGCTGTTTCGTGTCTGTGGTGGTCTTGTTAATAGACCCTTTACTTAACTTTACCTCTCGACAGGCTGTTTCGTGTCTGTGATGGTCTTGTTAATAGACCCTTCACTTAACTTTACCTCTCGACAGGCTGTTTCGTGTCTGTGATGGTCTTGCTAATCAATAGACCCTTTACTTAACTTTACCTCTCGACAGGCTGTTTCGTGTCTGTGATGGTCTTGCTAATCAATAGACCCTTTACTTAACTTTACCTCTCGACAGGCTGTTTCGTGTCTGTGATGGTCTTGCTAATCAATAGACCCTTTACTTAACTTTACCTCTCGACAGGCTGTTTCGTGTTTGTGATGGTCTTGTTAATCAATAGACCCTTTACTTAACTTTACCTCTCGACAGGCTGTTTCGTGTCTGTGATGGTCTTGTTAATAGACCCTTCACTTAACTTTACCTCTCGACAGGCTGTTTCGTGTCTGTGATGGTCTTGTTAATAGACCCTTCACTTAACTTTACCTCTCGACAGGCTGTTTCGTGTCTGTGATGGTCTTGTTAATAGACCCTTCACTTAACTTTACCTCTCGACAGGCTGTTTCGTGTCTGTGATGGTCTTGTTAATCAATAGACCCTTTACTTAACTTTACCTCTCGACAGGCTGTTTCGTGTCTGTGATAGTCCATGGAAGAAATTATCATGATTTATACATTTCAACAATGCATTAATGAATTTGAATAAATGAATGAATGACAGCGTGAATGGATGGGCGAATGAATGAATTAACGAATGAATGAATGAATGAATGAATGAATAAATATCGATATTATTGAGTCACTATACGAAAATTAGTTACATCAAAAATAAATGTAAAAACAGCGAAATATAGGACTTACGACTGTTGTAATCGACCTTAAATAGCAATAATTAGCATTTGATAATACATGTATGCACAAATTCAAACTTTGTTTTTTGCAGAACGCGCGGTGCATTTCGGTCACACCGCTGTGCACCGAATATATATTTTCGTTTTAGTCTTGGAAAACAATTTTGTTGAACTCGTTACAAATCGATGCAGTTATGCATTAAACTAACACAAGATGTCAGCTTGGCTTTGATTGATATGATTGCAAGTGTGAATCTGTCAGAGCGATTTCCCGATTTAATGTGAAGTCAGAAACAAAATCATCACGTTGTAATGAGCTTTAGTTCGATGAGCGCATTGCAACCCTCGCCCGTGTGTGTTCAGTCGCTAACACGAGGCAATTACTGGGCTCTTATTACAGCAACTTGGTATATTAATTATACTATTTATGTACTTTTCCATTTTTAGGTGGGTTTTTTAAAAAAGTTTTTATATAAGTGCCAGTGGTTAAATTTTTGCATAACTATTGGGAAATCTCGTTAGATAATATTCCTTGATTCGTCCATTCGTTCGTCCGTGTGTGTGCTTAATAATTCATTCATGCATGCCTTCTTTCTTATATTCATCTATCCTATATTTATTCCTTACATTCCCTTCTTGATTATTTTATTTTATTTTATTTTTTATTTTTTTAAGTTTTATTTTATTTTATTTTATTTTATTTACTTATTTATTTATGTACGTTTCTAATAGACCGTATGAAAAACACAAACAAACAAACAACAACAACAACAAACGACAAACGCAAACAAATAAAGCAAGAAACAAACAACAACACAAAAAGCCCACCATTTTTATAATCATTTTCACACGATTGCAAGTTTTATAAAAAGATACAGCTTATAATGTATTTTCATACACGACAAGACATAACACATATACATAAAGAAAACAAAGGAAAAAGTTTGATAAAAGAAGTAAAGTGATGGTAGCATCTGTGCGACATAAGTGTGTAACAAATTATGACAGATGTATTTAATATAATACTTGACAATTACTTCAGTAGCAAAATTACCTTTTCGAAACTTCATTGCATGATTTAATGTCAAATGTGCAAACGTTTGCGCTTAATAACTAATCATAAAACCATTATAAGTTGTTTCCCGTTCCTTCAACAAGTGGCGGCAACAAATGTTAATATTTTGAACCCCGCGACAAATGGCCCTTGAAGCCGGCAGTTCTTGCTATGACGGGTAATGCAATTTGGCGCACTTGATCTTGGACAATCACTACTCACGGCCACGGCCATGTTGCCTAATGAGTTGTACTCGTAACTGCAAATTCAATAAATGTCAAAGAGCATTGATTTATTTCACCAGTTGAAAAGAAGTTTACGTCATTGCTGTACTTTTTGTAGTGTTATCAACTGCATGGATTCCCAGTGATTGCATTTTTGAATGTCCAAGGAAGTATATAAACTGTTTTAAAAAGTCAAGCGGGGTGTTGCTCAGTGGTATACTTATCGCGTTACGTGCTCTAGGTCGCATGATCGATACCAGTTTAGGATTTCCTCTTTACAGCCACTGCCCTACCACTGATATATTAAATGCCGTGGTATGTACTATCTTGAATGCAGAGAAATGATAGATTTTAAGTTCGATCGTCATCGATGGACCATACGAATTTTCCCCTGTCCCAACAGATGCTGATATATGAAAGGCCGTGGTATGTACTGCCTTGTTTATGGAAAATTGCGTTTGTTAGAATTTTTTTTTACTACTGTTCAGTTATTGTAGTAGTTGAGTTTTTGTTCCAATCTTAAGACCTTATATTATGAAATAATATCCATATGCTAAACACCAAAATAGCCCTAATTTAAAATATACCAAGATGTCAAACAAACAATTTCTTCCTTTCTTTTTTTTCCAAATAAAGTAAGGCCAAGTTTAAATATTTCAAAGAAACCAAGGCAAATTCATAATTATTATCAATTATATATTACAAATTACCTAGAACCTACCCCCTCCCCCCCACACACACACACCTCGATTTTTCTTATTAATAATACAGTATGCTAAGACTGCAACTAATTGATCTGACATCTTTGCAATTCCTTTCTGACGCACCAAGCCATACGGTCACAAAACAGCAATTTATAATATAGTCAAATGTGTTTGCCTTGATTCCCATGACTGCTTTTCCTGTGTGGAGTAACACCAGGCGACGTCTGTGTTAACGTCAACGTCGTCCCCAACAGTTTGGTAGAGCAAGGGTGGCCTCAGAAAATATTTTAGGGAGGGGACCAAAGGCAAAACGGCACATGGTTCAACTTCTGAAAAGGACACTTCAATAAATGTTTGGGATTCGTGAAATGAAAATTGTAATCAAGTGGTTATACAAAGTAGACACTTGAATGTTTGGGGGGGGGGGGGGGGGGGGGGGGAGGGGCAGGTCCCAATGGTCACCTACATGGGAATTGAACATGATCCTCAAATTGTCATTGGTGAATGCATTGTTACTGGGCCAGAGGAAATCTAAACTGTAAGCTAGGTGTGGGTAAAGGGTAAGGTAAATTAAAGTTATATATGTAGTAGTTGAATCTTAAAAGGGGTTTTGCGAAGATTTATTATTAAAATAGTCCTTCCATTACACACACACACGCGCACACACACACACGCACGCGCACGCGCGCGCGCACGCACACACACACACATATATTATGATGAAAAGGGTATAATTACATACACCAACATACACCATTATAATTGAATATCTAGCATGTATATGACAATCGAAATACAGACACACACACACACACATATTACTATAAAATTCTGTCCAAATACTGCCTGGCTATATACTACACAAATTATGACACATTTCCCACTTTGTTTGAAATGCATGGTGTAAACGTTTATTATGATGGATGCTTCGTTCAATTATATATTTTGATTTTAGAACATAATTTTATTTGAAATCTTTGAAATGTTTTTATATATAAATAAAAGATAAAAAAGTGAAAATTACCAAACGGGTTGACATCCAATAGCCAATGATTATTAAATCAACGTGCTCTAGTGGTGTTTTTAAACAAAACAAACTTTATCGTCAAACTCTACTCTTACTGCCTCTGTAGTAGCCTCTGTCTGATGTAGTAGGCTCTGTCTGATTCGGATCAATCTCTATATCGTTGCTTTTGCTTAGCCACTTGCTACTATTGCAATTATCAAATGTTATGTTGGAATATCCTCTTTCTATTTTGAAAGGCTTACAAAAGACGTCTTGTGTACAAGAGGTATTGTGCTGTAACAGAAATGGATACTCTATCAATATAATTTCTTCTTCTTTGTCCCATAATATAGATGTTAATAGAAATTCTGTAACTTCATATTCATTTGAAAATATCATTAACCAAAATGAGGTTGGTGTCAGATGAAGTCATTATTGGCTTTCCAGATGGTGTCATCATTTGCACAAATTTCTATGCGAACAATAATGAAAATCTAATCATGTTCATTCTAAGTGAAGCGAACGATTTCTCATTGCCATGGCAACCGTGGTGGAAGATTATGGAGGGGGTGTCGCCATCAAGGTAATTTTCCCAGTCATAAACGCTCAAACCTAAAAGTGTTGTCACAAGTCTCTTGTCACAACAGAATAGAAATATTCAGAATAAAAACAAACTTGAAAGCAGAACAAGTAAAATAATTTTCGTTAGGGTTTAAACATTTGGAAATAAAATCTAAATAGAAGAAAGCAATTAGAAATAAACTACTTTCCAATAACTGACATTATCTGAAGTGTCTCCGTCTCTTCCCTTGTATTTCCCTTTTTTAAACGTCTCTGTCACTCTCATTATCTCCTGTACATGCACGAATGTTTTGCGGTGTGTGTGTGTGTGTGTGTGTGTGTGTGTGTGTGTGTTGAAACTACTTATACACAAGAACAAATACAAAAAACCCCAACCCCAAAGCATTTTGATCTTACGTATAAGCACTTTGAAATGAGCAAAGACCTTTTTCGGAAGCAAAGGGAGGGGATCGAAACCATTTCAACCCCCTAGATCCGCGCCTGTCCTATTATCTCCCTTTTTACCCCCTCTTTCTCTTACCCATCTCTACCTTTCTCTTTCCCTTTTCTTTTTACCCTTCTCTTTTTCCTTTCTGTGTTTTTCCCATCCAATAGCCAATAATTAATTAATCAATGTGCTCGAGTGGTGTCGTTAAACAAACAAACTTCTCTCTTCGTCCCTCTCCCCCCCTCTCTCTCTCTCTCTCTCTCACACACACACACACACACACACACACACACACTCACCCACCCCAAATCTACTCACTCACTCACTCAAATCACTGGGTGTTCTCCCCATTACACTCCTCGGACAGAGGTTGATCCTACGACCTATCGGTCCTCCCTTCGAGCGGGCTAGGCGCTCTACCACTGACCTACACCCTCCTTCAAACAACACAGTGAAATCAAGATAGCAAGTTTTAGTTATTCTGATCCTGTCACATGGGTTGTGGCTCCCGGACAAGATTAATGATGGTCACACTAATCGAAGACGTCTGTCTAAAGATTTTAAATTGCATTACAACGAGCACAGATCTGTCCGGAAATGCGCACATCTGTTCCATTCATCGTTACAGTGAGCCGAGTTTAGCCACTTCTATTTGTGTAGGGCGACGTCGGCGTCCATTCTCTATTTTGAGGTACGCTAGTCGCCCCTTGAGAAATCTTTTCCACAAAATCTTGATTGATACACGCGCCGGTTTGTATAGTTTAATTGGACACTTCAATTAAACTGAATACATCGACGTGACGGGGACAGTCCTCAAAACGCTCTGGTTAATTAAGCCACTGCATTTAAGGCTGGTACATGTAGGTCCATAAGCGTACGTCAAATTCGGGCAAAAATGATACAGATATTCGGGAGACAGGGGGCAAAACGTCAAATTCGGGCAAAAATTATACAGATATTCGGGAGACAGGGGGCAAAACGTCAAATTCGGGCAAAAATTATACAGATATTCGGTAGACGGGTGGCAAAACCTCAAAATTATAAAGACCTTTTCATTATGTATTTCTATCAATCTACCCTCAAAATCAGTTGTAATCCATGTAATAATGCATAGTGATTCGCTTGGAACCCTCTATAGCTGTTTGGCAGTAATGCTAATGTGAATAAATGTGGTTATTCAGATTCGGGCATTTTCGTTTAATAAAGCAAAATCCAGCCTGCCCACCCCCCCCCACCCCCCCCACCCCCCTACAGAAATCGGAACCCGTACGCCTATGGGTAGGTATTGGGTTGGTATCAGTGTGATGGCTCCAATCGAGAATGAATGCATAGAATTTTGAGGGACGCTTTTGTTTTTAAAAGGCAGAGTCTCGCGATAATGGTTGATTTAATAAATGGCTCTAGAAAGTATTGCCGTAAAAAAAGAATTGGGACAAATGAAAGGGAGATTCCCGAAATTGTAAGATATCACAATCGAACTAGACAGGGGGTGGGGGTAGGGGGCATGTCTAGTGCTGGAGCATATCCTCAAATTTGGGCAAAAACGATAGAGATATTCGAGCAAAATGAACTGGTCTGAAACCTTTTTGCCATGTATTTCCATAATTCTACCCACAATGTATACAAATTACAAATGCGTAGAGATTCGTTTACATCCCTATATAGCTGTTTGACATTAATGCTAATATTAATAAATGTTGATCTCCAGGTTCAACCATTTTTTTATAAATTCGGGCAAAAATCAGCCTGCTCCCCCTTACAAAAATCAGCCTGCTCCCCCTTACAAAAATCAGCCTGCTCCCCCTTACAAAAATCAGCCTGCTCCCCCTTACAAAAATGGGAGCCTGTACACCTTTGACCACTGATTGGCCTCGGTGGCGCAGTGGTTAAGCCATCGGTCGGACTACATTCTGGTAGGTACACGGTTCGCAGCCCGGTACCGGCTCCAACCCAGAGCGAGTTGCTAAGGGCTCATTGGGTAGGTGTAAGACTACTACACCCTCTTATCTCTCACTGACCACTAACAACTAAGCCACTGTCCTGAACAGACAGCCCGGATAGTTGTGGTGTGTGCCCAGGACAGCTTGCTTGAACCTTACTTGGATATAAGCACGAACATAAGTTGAAATGACAACTCATTAAACAATGTGCAAGACAGGGACCCGTTTTACGAAGCGGTCGTAGCGCTAAGATCACCTTTTATGCATAAGGCAGCTGTGCGGTTAAGGTGATCGTGGCGCTTCGTAAAACGGGGCCCAGGGCCCGTGTTTATAAAACTTGAAGTCTAGACTTTAATTAAGTCCAGACTTTAACGTAATGCTACTTGAATGGCGTTGCCATTACATTAAAGTCTAGACTTTATTAAAGTCTAGATTTTAAGGTTTATAAGCACAGGGCCAGGTCGTTAAGAATGTTCTGTTCCTCTCTTCTCGTGGTGTGCACTGTTGCTACTGTTTAAACCACTCGATAATCAGTCTTCCAAACATGTACTTCAGCAATAACAGTTACAACAAAATATGATCGACCGCATAGCCCAAGGTCTGACGAACGTCAACTAAGACCAATGTCGTGAGTTTTCGACCGCGTGCACGACTGATGAATGGCATGTAGCAGACGTCGATGTTCACTGCACAGCACACACGACGGTAACCGGCTACTGACACCGTCATGGTGTTGGTGGGCTGAAGCAGTGGCGTAGCGAGGGTTGGGGTAGAGTGTGTGTGTGTGTGTGTGTGGGGGGGGGGGGGGGCACGGGGACAATGCCCCCCAGTTTTTAAAAATAATACATACATACATACATATATACATACACATAATTGTCAAAGTAGGGAATATTCAAATATAACACAATATAACAGAGATGTGTTAATTTTCATTGCAATATTAATTAATGGTAAAACACAAGCACTCATGTGACAAGGGGGCGAGACGTAGCCCAGTGGTAAAGCGTTCGCTTGATGCGCGGTTGGTTTGGGATCGATCCCCGTCGGTGGGCCCATTGGGCTATTTCTCCCTCCAGCCAGTGCAACACAACTGGTACACCAAAGGCCGTGGTATGTGATATCCTGTCTATGGCATGGTGCATATAAAATATCCCTTGCCCATGAAGTGGCGACAGCGAGTTTCCTCTGTCAATATCTATGTAGTCCTTAACCATATGTCCGACGCCATATAACCGTAAATAAAATGTTGAGTGCATTGTTAAATAAAACGTTTCCTTCCTTCATTCATGTGACAAGGGATTGGCATTACATATCATAGCCAGGATAGTGATATTTAGCTTAAATAGTATAGATGGCACTTTTGTATGTTTGACTGTGTCTGTGAGTGTCTCTCTCTCTCTCTCTCTCTCTCTCTCTCTCTCTCTCTCTCTCTCTCTCTCTCTCTCTCTCTCTCTCTCTAGCTCTCTATATCTTTTTTCTCTCTCTATCTTTCATTCTCTCTCCATGTTTTCTTTCTTTCTCTCTCTTCTCCCTCTATAGTTCTCTCTCTCTCTCTCTCTCTCTCTCTCTCTCTCTCTCTCTCTCTCTCTCTCTCTCTCTCTCTCTCTCTCTCTCTCTCTCTCTCCCTTAGCAGATTCACTAATTAATTTAAAATGCAACTTTTACTAATTATATAACCTTCCAGTTAGCACTGATTAATAACTGTTATTGAAATTATTTTTATTCTGCATATTTATAGAGCCTTAGAGAGGAAACCCGCTACATTTTGCCATTAGTAGCAAGGGATCTTTTATATGCACCATCCCACAGCCTTTGATATACCAATCGTGGTGCACTGGCTGGAACGAGAAATAGCCCAGTGGGCCCACCGACGGGGATCGATCCCAAACCGACCGCGCATCAAGCGAGACTTTACTACTGGGCTATGTCCCACCCCTGTTGTGACAAGAGACACAGACATACTAAGGTAGCGTGTGTGCACACACTGTAACACTAGCGGACGTTTCTACCAATCATGCAGTTACTGCGAGTGCGAATAATGTTTACATGCTCATATGCCACTAGAACTTCGAGCATGTCTGTCCCGGGGCCTGTCTCTGGATAGCCAGGGGCTTGTCCCGGGACAGATCAGTTACTGCCACTGTGTTATCCCGTGACCTATGACACGGAAACCTTTGATTTGGTACTTACCCGTACCGGTGTTAGGGCTGGACGTAGCCGGTGGTTGAACGTTCGCCTGAGGTACGATAGATCTTAGGATCGATCGCCACATCTCTCATTCTCTATGTAACAGAAAAATCAGCCTCCATTGTGGGTGTTGGAACCACGAACCCTCAGTACAAGAATCCAGCGCTCTATCAACTTAGCTAATAGGGACATTCCCACTAACTATTGCCAGTAGGAGCACTTTATATCAACACTATTACATGCTCCTCGGACCAAGTGTCGACTTAAACACAAGAAGTTAAAAATGTGTTGAGGTGTCATTAAACAAAACTTAATCTTCCTTTCGTTTCACGATTTCTTAGATCCTATATTCGAAAACTAGCGCAGCACTTTCATATTTAGTGTGATACCCTCCAAGTACCATCGTCCACGATACTTTTATGATCAAGCCCGGTCAGGTCAACTGCATAACTAATTAGCTGGCCTCGACGCCTGGATTAACTGGGGTTACGGCCCAGGAAGTGGAAATCGTTTTTGATAAAGAATAAAGAGGAAAAATTAATTAGAAATTAGTGTCTGTCACTTCGCATGAAAATATTTAATAATGATAAAATAATTGGCCTTTCGGCACTAGTTACTTACCTTTTGACCAGGTTAAGAGTGCATGCATACATTAATTACTCACTATTATTATTATTTTTTTTAATTATGCATTTTCGAATTTAAATTAAATTATATAACTAATTTTTAATTAAACTTATTTTGTAAATAAGTAACGTTTTCTTTTTAAGTCTTCTTATTTGTAGTGATAAATATATATAACTAGGCTATGGACCCAGTATATAATAATAAAATCATCGTCGCAATCATCATCGTCATCATCTTCATCATCATCATCATTGTTATGGTCAGTAGTATCATCATCATCATCATCATTGTTATGGTCATGGTCATCATCATCGGTAGTGTCAGTGTCATCATCATCATCATCATCATCATCATCACTACCATCATCATCATCATTATTATTATTATTTAGATGCAAGTAGATGTCCAGCTTGTGTTGATGGGTAAAACAATGGGTAAACGGATGGAAAATTAAATGAAAACAATATTTACCTTTTACATACCTCCACTGACTTCATTATGTTTTACAATAAACAATAATAACATTGATCAGTTTTAATGCGTAGTTGATCAACATCACCATTTGTTATTTGTATCGCATTTTGTTGTTGTTTATCGTAGGCTACTCATATTGAAAACAAGCAGAACGGGATATTTTATAGGCAGACATACATACGACCTATTGCACCACTAAGCAAATACAGTCACGTAACAGCCAATAATTTCTAAAATAGTCCATGCAGTGATGAGGATGGACATGGTAGATAGATAGGAAGATAGACAGACAGACAGACAGATAAACTGATAGATTGATAAAAAAGAAAGAAAAAAAAAGAAGTTTTATTTAACGACGCACTCAACACATTTTGTTTACGGTTATATGGCGTCAGACACATGGTTAAGGATCACACAGATTTTGAGAGGAAACCCGCTGTCGCCACTACATGGGCTACTCTTTCCGATTAGCAGCAATGGATCTTTTATTTGCGCTTCCCACAGGCAGGATAGCACAAACCATGGCCTTTGTTGAACCAGTTATGGATCACTGGTCGGTGCAAGTGGTTTACACCTACCCATTGAGCCTTGCGGAGCACTCACTCAGGGTTTGGAGTCGGTATCTGGATTAAAAAGCCCATGCCTCGACTGCGATCCGAACCCAGTACCTACCAGCCTGTAGACCGATGGCCTAACCACGACGCCACCGAGGCCGGTTGATAGATTGATAAATTAACAAAGAAAGAATGTTTGTTTTGTATAACACATTGATTTATTAATCATCGGCTATTAGATATAAAAGATTTTGACATATCGTCTTGGAGAGGAAACCCGCTACATTTTTTTCCATTAGTATTAAGGGATCTTTTATATGCACCATCCACAGACAGGATAGCACATACCACGACTTGTGATATACCAGTCGGGGTGCACTGCCTGGAACGAGAAATAGCCCAATGGGCCCACATCGACCGCGCATCAGACGAGCGCTTTACCACTGGGCTACGACCCGACCCCGATAAATTAACAAACGTAAACAAACGAAATAAAATAAAATGAAATGAAATGAAATGAAATAAAATAAAATAAAATAAAATAAAATAAAATAAAATAAAATAACTAAACAGATAATACGATATGTTTCTTGTAAAAATAAGTAAATTTGCCATTAAATAATTAGTGATTATGTTTTAAATTAAAAACATTGCTATTTCTCATGTTATACTACACAACTGTTGCCTATAATAAACTGTATACGTGCTACGTATTACTGATGTCATGACATATTTATCAAAACGAAATTCTTTAATTTTAATTTTATATTTCTTTAATTTTATTAATTCTTTTCAGAATAATTGCATTTCAGGAACATCCAATAGCTGATGATTGATTAATTAATTAATTAATGCATTCCAAGGGCGTCGTGAAACAAAACACGCATTAATTTTAACTCCAGGAACCAATTAATCAAAGGTAATATATTTTGATGACGTCGGGTCACGCGGCTAAAATTTCAAGGACGACATTTTCAATAAATACGTGCATTTTACCACCATAAGGTCAGTCAGAGCAGTGCATCGTCCACAACAGCAGTCCACCGTGGTAAGTCACATTCTTTTCCCAAGTCAGTAAATGTATACAATAAGATTCATTCGGAAATTTGTTTTTTTTTAAATCTGTTTTTCCCCCCTTAAATTACTGTTAATTCGACTGTGCATTCGACATTGAAGACACATAATTTAACTTATAGTCCGTCCGACGGGGAACGCCTTTTTTTCATACTATGGAATTTACTACCAGTTAGGCCTATTTATTTCTGAGCTGACTGATTTGAAACTTGCACACAAAGTTATAGTATGTTTTTGTTATTTCCAAAACACTTTTACTTTTCTTCTTACGTCAAACCAAACTGAAATTATTTACAAAAAACCCCCAACAACATGATGGGAAGATGTGTAGCTCTGAGTGTAACCTTTGAAGCAATTTCCTCCTAAATATTAGTAATTCCCCTCAAACCGCAAAAAAACGAAGCAGATAAAAATAAAGTAAAATAATCAATAAAAAAAAAGACGACGAAGAAAAAAAAGAAGAAAGAAGAAGAAGAAACTAAAAAGCGTTTTGGTATAATTAGTGGATATTGTAGGCCTTAATGGACAACAAAAAGCTCGAATGTCCAGTATAAAACTAGGCGTCCATTTATTTCAAGGTAGTTTTTGTACTTCGTATCCATTTAATGTTGAAGCTGTCTTTGGTTTACACCTTTGCTATTTGGGCTGTCTGTCAAAAGTAAGCGAGAGATCTGTGCAGTGACCTTCGACCTCGCCATTTAGCTATACACCCACTCTATACGTGGAGCTAGTACCGAGATACGAACTCGTAATTCGGCAGCTTTCAACGCGAAAGCGTAACTGTGGTGCATCAATGCTAGTCTTACCGAATGTTTAAACGTTTCTTTTGTTTAACGACACCACTAGAGCACATTGATTAATTAATCATCGGCTGTTAGATGTCATACATTTGGTAATTCTGACACGTAGTCATCAGAGGAAACCCGTTACATTTTTCCATTAGCAGCAAGGGATCTTTTATATGCACGTTCCCTCAGACAGGAAAGCACATACCACGCATTTGTACAGAACGAGTCAGCATCTCAACCATTGCGTAATCGGTTTAACGACACCACTAGAGGACGTTTATTTCTCAATAATCGGCGATATAATTCTGACATATAGTCTAAGAGGAATCCTGCTACATTTTTCCATTAGCAGCAAGGATTTTTTATATGCACTTTCACACTTTCGCATAGACATGACAGCACATACCGAACAAGTCATCATCTTAGATACTGTGTCATCAAAACTAGCATTAGAGAACGAGTTACAATCCTAACGTTTTAATTATTCCATCTTTTTTGTTCTTCAGAATTCCTACTTTTGTTCGTTTGCAAGTGCTGACACCTATCTAGTGACGTCATGACGCCGAACCTACTCTTTACGCTTACGTTTCTAATCGCTGTTATTGGCAGCTCTCTCGGTAAGTTGTTTAGTAGTAACAGTAGTAGTGGTGTTGTGGTTAAGATATCGGACATAAGGCTGGATAGGTACAAGCTTCGCAGCCCGGTACCGGCTCCCACCCAGAGCGAGTTTTAACGACTCAATGAGTAAGTGTAAGACCACTACACCAAATTCTCTCTCAATAACCACTATCCCACTGTCCTGGACAGACAGCCCAGATAGCTGAGGTGTGTGCCCAAGACAGCGTGCTTAGACCTTAATTGGATATAAGCACGAAAGTAAATTGAAATGAAATGAAATACTAGTAATAACAATATTGTATTTCTGTCATTATTTAGTCAGAAATGTAATATAGATAAAGGCATATATTAAAGAATCAATTTTTCGAAAACAAATTTGTATAGAAAAATAACAGATGTAGGGAGAAAACGTGTTAGTTTGTGTATCTGTGTGTGTATGTGTGAGAGAGAGAGAGAGAGAGAGAGAGAGAGAGAGAGAGAGAGAGAGAGAGAGAGAGAGAGAGAGAGAGAGAGAGAGAGAGAGAGAGAGAGAGAGAGAGAGAGAGAGAGAGAGAGAGAGGCGGGGGGTAGGGAGGGAGAGCCCTAGAGGAACGTTTTTGTTTATTTTGTTTAACAACACCACTGGATCATATTCATTTATTAATCATCGGCTATTGGATGTCATGAACACGCACACCACCACCAAACAAACAAACAAACATACATACATACATACATACATACGGTACATACATACAACAATCTCTATACCATCGGGTGCGAACGATCGTACAACCCACGGCAGCGCAGGTGAGTGTTTTTATGACTGATCCATTCAACTGACTGGGTTTTTTTCTTGTTCCAACCAGTGCTCCACAACTGATCGAAGGCCGTTATATGTGCTTTCCTATCTGCGGCAAAGTGCATATAAAAGATCCATTTCTGCATTTGGAAAATGTAGCGGGTTTCCTCTAATGACTTCGTGTCAAAATTACCAAAATGTTTGACATCCAATAGCCGATGGTTAATTAATCAGTGTGCTCCAGTGGCGTCGTATTGAAAACAAACTAATTTTATCACTGATCAGCATTCCTCCCAATCCTGAATGAAAAAAAAAGGTTTGTTTTGTTTAACGATACCACTAGAGCACATAGATTTATTAATAATCGGCTATGGTCAAACATATGGTCATTTTGACACAGTCATAGAGAAGAAACCCGCTACATTTGTCCATTAGTAGCAAAGTATCTTTTATATGCACCATCCCAGAGACAGGATGTCACATATCACGGCCTCTGATATACCAGTCGTGGTGCACTGGCTGGGACGAGAAATAGCCCAATGAGCCCACCGATGGGGATTCATCCTAAATCGATCGCTCATCAGTCGTGCTCTGTGCCACTGCGCTACGTCCCGCCCCCAATCCTGAATGGAATACATATTATTATATGTCAATTTTACAACTTCCTAATATATAACTGTTTATTTCTTCACAGGCCAGTGGTGGGGTTGGGGCGACGATGACTGGTTTGACGATCGCGACGATCGCGACGATATGTGGGAAAGAGACGACGATTGGGATGACGGCTGGGGCGGTGGATGGGGCGGAGGAGGATGGGGTGGGTGGGGCGGCGGCGGCGGACAATGGGGCGGAGGATGGGGCGGAGGATGGGGCGGTGGTATGGGCATGCCATGGGGTTGAAGCTGATTTCGGTGATGTTTACGACTGGTGTTGACGATCCGTAGAACTTTGTTTGCCGCCAGGTGTCCTGTGCTTACTAAGTGTCGAAGATTCCAAAGTGTTGAATGTGTTTTACTTACTTTTATAGACTTTGTGCCTTTATGATTAATACATTTTGTTTTGAAATATTTGTGTTTGTGTTATTAATTTCATATTTTAATATGAATAACGAGAATGCATCACCACAGAGTCACAAATATAAGACGTATTTATTATATTCTTTCTCCTCCCTCCCCGTCCCTCCTCTCTCTCTCTCCCCCTCCCCCCCCCCCCCCCCTCTCTCTCTCTCTCTCTCTCTCTCTCTCTCTCTCTCTCTCTCTCTCTCTCTCTCTCTCTCTCTCTCTCTCTCTCTCTCTCTCAACATGCTACTTAACACTGAAGCACAACAAATCTGTCAAAGGTTTGGTTTGGTTTAACGACACCAGTAGACCACTTCATGATTTATTTATCATCGGCTAATTCTGACATATAGTCTTAGAGAGGAAACCCTCTACATGTTTCCATTAGTAGCAAGAGATTTTTGATATGCCTCATCTCAGACAGCATAGCACAACTCACGGCCTATAATATAACAGTCATGGTGCACTGGCTGGAATAATGGGCCCGCCATTGGGGATTGAACCTACAACGACCGCGCATCAGGCGAACACTTTACTACATTGAACTAGTACTGGTTCACGTTGGCACCATTTCGAAAATATATTTATTTATTTTTACCACAAAATTGAGAACATCTATGTGTCCTGTTTTATTATTATTATTATCTTTAATTATTATTATTATTATTATTATTATTATTATTATTTAGATGCAAGTAGATGTCCAGCTTGTGTTGATGGGTAAAACAATGGGTAAAACGGATGGAAAATTAAATGAAAACAATATTTACCTTTTACATACCTCCACTGACTTCTTTATGTTTGTCACAGGGATCCTATAATACCCGTAACTGAATAAAACACGATTATCAAAATATCTCTCCTAACTGTATATCTATTAGATCTCTCTGTAACGGGCGGTTATACCCGCGTGGCTCGTCTAGGTATGATCAGAGATAAGATCGTATATATAAAGTATAAGTAATATAGCACGTTTAGTTCACTAGAAAACACAACAAAAACACAATACACTTTGGAATCTGTATTAACCTACGCTGACAAATGTACTGCCGCAGTAGTTAATTAACAACAACAAATAATAACAACCCAGAACTGATCACTTAATTAGTTAATCTCTAGGTGTCTAGTTTACACAATATTCTAATCACTTCACCGTGACACAACACCCACACGTGTGATAATTGAGAAACGCTTCCAGGGGAACTTAATTAATAAAGGAATTACAACTCTATTCCTAACTGGTTAATTTTTAATTAACCCTTAACTACTCATTCAGTAACCTTGTAATACAGAATTAATACTGGTACCTATCACAATAAAGACAATAACCTACAGTTTATCTAGGTCCTCTAGGATGACTGGTTAAGCTTTACATATATTAGAACAGTGAGCCTACAGTTTACTGCGTCAGATTACCGGCAGCACCGTCTAAATAATATTGGTATAATACAGTATTAAAATATTTAAAGTCACATCAATCACATCAAGGTTATACAACAGAGCAGAAAATATATAATTACCAGTCCGGACGGACAACGATCCCCTGGAGCCTTCTTTTTGTTTCTCCCCCATATCTCTAGAACCCTAGCTATTTATCATAAAACCCGAATATCGCCTGGGGGTACAACACGGTCCTCCCCCGACAAGTGATATTTCCACAGCGACCAAGACGACAATTTTCCTTAGATGGTCAGACTTGCTGACGCCTAGTCGCCAAAATCACGGTCGTAAAAACCGCACTCGCGGAGGTATTACGTAACTACTGGCCACATGGCCTCCGCACCTGGGCTGGGTGTGTATTAGGCACAGCTCGACCACGGTCGCGCGGAGGTATTACGTAACAAAGTGCCCACCTGGGCTTAAGTGCATATTGGAACTGCACACGGCCCTCTAAAACAATTAATATCGCCACAGGCGAAAACAAAATTAAGAGCATGTTCCGTCACACACACCCACCTCAAAAAGGATATTTCCTCTACTCTAGGAATAGGGAAATATACTACATTAAAACAAAAAGTGCGTTAACCGACGCATCCGGGCATTTATAACAGATGTAATAAGGTGACTACCAGTAATCACACTGAGTCTCTGCGTCCCTGGTATAAAAATAAAATATATAAAAACAAAACAGAAATCAAGAATGTCAACACATTATCATAACGTTCAACTTCGGAACAGGGCATCAGCGATTACATTGGATGTGCCCTTGTGACGGAACATGCTCTTAATTTGTTTTCGTCCTGTGGCGATATTAATTGTTTTAGAGGGCCGTGTGCAGTTCCAATATGCACTTAAGCCCAGATGGGCAACTTGTTACGTGATACCTTTGCGCGACGGTCGTCGAGCTTTTCTAGTACACACCCAGCGCAGATGCGGAGGCCATGTGGCCAGTAGTTACGTAATACCTCCGCGAGTGCGGTTTTTACAACCGTGATTTTGGTGACTAGGCGTCATTGAGTGTGACCATCTGAGAAAAAAAATACCGCTTGGTCGCTGTGGAAATTCACAGGATAAGATTCAGTACCGCCTTGTACCCCCAGGCGCTATTCGGATTTTTTTAATAAATAGCTAGGGTTTTAGAGATATCGAGGAGAAACATAGGAAGGCTTCCAGGGGGAACGTTAGTCCGTTTGGACTTGGTAAATATCATTTCTGCTCTGTTGTATAACCTTGATGTGATTGATGTGACTTTAAATATTTTAATACTGTATTATACCAATATTATTTAGACGGTGCTGCCGGTCATCTGACGCAGTATACTGTAGGCTCACCGTTCTGATATATATACTCTTCAAAAGAAGAAACGCAAAACCACATTGTCGTAACATTTGGAGAATTGATTTAATTATTGAATGGTGAGTCCGATAATTACCAAATGTTGCAGGATTGTTCACAATTCACTCTAGTCCATTGTGAGTAAGTGATAGGACACACCACCAAGGTCAAGGTCATCTGGAGTCAATACCGGGTGTGGCCTCCGCGTGTGTTGACAACTGCCTGGCACCGCCTGCCCATTGAAGCAACCAGAGTACGGATGACGTCCCGGGGGATGGTGGCCCACTCGGCCTGCAAGGCTGCTGCCAGCTCGGGCAGGGTCTGGGGCTGTGGTTGTCGCTGTCGGAGGCGTCGGTCCAACTCGTCCCATAGATGCTCAATTGGGTTCAAATCCGGTGATATCGATGGCCAAGGAAGGACATTAATGTTGTTGTTCTGTATGAAAGCCGTTGTGAGACGTGCTGTGTGAGGCCTGGCGTTGTCATGTTGGAACACTGCGTTGGCGTTGGCCATAACTGGAGCGATGTGTGGCCGGAGGATCTGGTCAATGTAGCCCTGTGCATTCAGGTTGCCCTGCACGTGGACCAGGTCAGTTCTGCCAGTGTGTGAGATGGCTGCCCACACCATGACACTACCCCCGCCGAATCTGTCCACTTCCTGCACGCAGTTTGCCGCATAACGTTCACCACGACGCCTATACACGCGACATCTTCCATCATGACGTCGGAGCAGAAATCGGGACTCGTCACTGAACCACACCTGTCTCCATCGCAGTTGAGGCCATTGTCGATGAATCTGGCACCACTGCAGTCGGAGTCGACGGTGTTGTGGTGTTAAGATGACACCTCGAACTGGACGTCTGGCACGAATTCCTACCTCACGTAGGCGGTTCCGTACGGTCTGGTCGGATATCCTGCGCAAACCTGGTATTGCTGCGGCTGTGGAGGTGGCAGTAGTCAATCGTTCCCGAAGGTGGCGTACCCGGATGTAGCGGTCCTGCCCGGGGGTAGTGACCCGTGGTCGACCGGATCTAGGGAGGTCACGTGTTGATCCATGTTGCTGGTAACGGTCCCACAGTCTGGAGATGGTGCTTGGGGACACATGGAATGCCCTGGCAACGGCCGTTCTGGATTCGCCTGCGTCTAGTCGGCCGATGGCATTGTTTCTCTGCGGTTCACTGAGACGTGGCATGTCCTGGATTGTCAACTGTCGGCCAGATACAGAGGCCAGGCAAGCGAACACCCTGCACTTTTATACTGTCGGTGTTCATGTTGCACGTGCAGACAACGCACGTGCAGTGGTGACATGGTTTGCACGTGGCTGCGTTTTTGCGAATATTCACATTTTGGAACTTTATTGTACAGTAGCTGCGTTTTATCGAATGTAACCGTGGGAATGTGTTTGGGACATGCAATGACCTTATATTCACAAAGCATGAACCGGTAGGAAACATAAAATCGGAGTTATAACCCATTTGTACCCTTTTGCGTTTCTTTTTTTGAAGATTATATATATATATAAAGCTTATCCAGTCATCCTAGAGGACCTAGGTAAACTGTAGGTTATTGTCTTTATTGTGATAGGTACCAGTATTAAGTCTGTATTACAAGGTTATTGAATGAGTAGTTAGGGTTAATTAAAAATTAACCAGTTAGGAATAGAGTTGTAATTCCTTTATTAATTAAGTTCCCCTGGAAGCGTTTCTGAATTATCACACGTGTGGGTGTTGTGTCACGGTGAAGTGATTAGCATATTATTGTGTAAACTAGACACCTAGAGATTAACTAATTAAGTGATCAGTTCTGGGTTGTTATTATTTGTTGTTGTTAATTAACTACTGCGGCAGTACATTTGTCAGCGTAGGTTAATACAGATTCCAAAGTGTATTGTGTTTTTGTTGTGTTTTCTAGTGAACTAAACGTGCTATAATAATATATACTTTATATAAGATCTTATCTCTGATCATACCTAGACGAGCCAGCGGGTATAACTGCCTGTTACAGAGAGATCTAATAGATATACAGTTAGGAGAGATATTTGGATAATCGTGTGTTTCATTCAGTTACGGGTATTATAGGATCCCCGTGACAGGAGTGAAAATTGGGGGCTCGTCCGGGATCTGAAACGGGACATGCATATTTAAAAAAAGTATTGTTTGTAAATGGGGGCTTTATAAATTATTTTTACAAAGTAACTAGAAGTAGCAACGTTGTTCACTAGAAAATTAATTAATAATAAGTGCGTCATATCTAAACATGGATAAGAATTTGCTGGATAGGCCTACGCTCAGTGTACTGGAGATTAAGCGAGCACGTAAGGCCGAGTTAGTTGAAATCGCGAGTGAGCGAGAAATTGATTTAACATCAGCTAAAACCTTAGGAGATATAAGGACAATTATTATCCAGGAAGTTTTTGGTGATAGTCCTGTTATGGAAGACAGTGAGATTGTTCCAGAGATAGAGATAAATGAGTTAAGTGTGGAACAACAATTAGCTTTTAAAAAGCTTGAGTACGAAAGAGAAGAACGTGCATTAGATAGAGAGAGAGATAGAGAAGATAGAGAGAGATAGAGAGAGAGAGAGAGAGAGAGAGAGAGAGAGAGAGAGAGAGAGAGAGAGAGAGAGAGAGAGAGAGAGAGAGAGAGAGAGAGAGAGAGAGAGAGAGAGAGAGAGAGAGAGAGAGAAGAGAGGGATAGAGAGAAAGAAGATATAGATAGAGAGATAGAGAGAGGGATAGAGAGAGAGAGAGAGAGAGAAAGAGAAGAGAGGGATAGAGAAGATAGAGTTAGAGATAGAGAATTCCAGTTAGCAAAATTAAGGGTGGAACATGAGTTAAAGTTGAATACTGAAGAAGTCAGACGAGAAGTAGGAAATGGGTTTAACATGTCGGAGGCTTATAGATCAGTGCCTGTATTTGATGACCAGGAGGTAGTTATGTTCTTCCAACTTTTTGAACGGGCCGCTAAGCACCTAAATTGGCCACAGTCTAAGTGGACATTGTTAGCCGTGTCTAAGTTTAAGGGGAAGGCTAGTGTAGCTTATACTTCAATGAGTGATGAGCGAGCAAGTCAGTACGACCTAGTTAAGGCGGCAGTGTTGAGGGCGTATGAATTACGACCTGAGGATTATCGTTTACAGTATAGCGAGTTGAGAAAAATGCAGTTTCAGTCTTATAGTGAGTTTGTGGCTAAGAAGGCATGGATGTTTGATAAATGGGTGGTGTCTCATCATGTAGAGTCATATACCGAGTTACGGGAGTTGTTGATCTTACAGGACATTAAAAATGGATTACCAGTTAGCTTACGTATTCATTTAGAGGTTCGTGATGTCAAAAAGATAGAGGAGGCAGGCATAGTGGCAGATGATTACGTGTTAATACACAAAGCTCAGGCAGTACAGGGTAGCTCTATACAACAGGGTGATAAGAAGAAATTGCAGCCAGGTTTTTCCCGGGAAAGTAACTATCGGGGAGAGTCATCTAGTTGGTCAGCTAGTCAGGCAAGGAATGCACCCGGTGGGCAAAGTAAGGATAAGCCTGCATTATCAGCCAATGCACGACTTTTCGTCCACATTGCAGTTACTGTAAAAAGGATAACCATCTTGTCGGGGACTGTTTTAAAAGGAAACGCGATAATGCGGAAGTGGTCGGTTTAGTGAGGTCAGCTCCGTTAGCGAGAGAGTTAATGGTTAGTCCCATGGCAGAGAAAGTAAACCCGTATGTGTCCACTGGTATGGTTTGTGATGTGAAACAAGAATTGAGTCCTAAGGCAATATCAATCTATAGAGATACCGGGTGTAGTCAGTCGCTGATAACGCAAGAGTGTTTAGCTGGTATTGAGAATTCAGATACAGGACGTAGTTTTGCTTTAACCTCAGTTACTGGAGAAAATATGGTTTTCTTGTGTTCGAAGTTTGTGACGGGACCAGTCGTTATGGGTGTTGTGAAGGACTTGCCTGTTGAAAACATAGGAGTTTTGTTGGGTAACGATTTGACTAGTCAGTGTTGCCAGCCGCAAGGTGACAAATTGTTAATTGAAGACAGCCCTTTACCCATAGAAGAGTGTGAGGTTGATGAGATTAGTTATCCTGCGTATGTAATGACTATGGCTATGGCCGAAGGGTAGCACGAGACCCAGTGGAAAATTGTGATTTGTCTGATAAGTGTGTGAGCCATGAAATTGGAATGGATGAGGTTATCAGTAAAATGGTAGATAAGTCAACTGATGAACTAAATGTGGTGGAACCTGTTGACCTCCCGCAGAGGGGAAATGAACCAGTTGTGTTTGATAGAGGGGATTTACCTTGTAATAGACAAGAGTTAATCCTAGAGCAGGGGGCTGATCCAAATTTGTTGGCAGCTCGCACTACATTGTTAATTGAGGGTGATATGGAGGATCAGATGTCAGGTTATTATATGGACAAGGGAGTATTAATGAATAAGAGTGTGGAGAAGGTTGTGCCTGATAGTGAGGTAAAAGATAGTTGGTTAGACAAGGATAATGCCGAAAACCTGCCGATTTCTGTAGGGAGAGTTAGAGATAGGTTGTGTCAGGCGACCGAACTAGCTAGGAAGCAACTGAGCTATGCTCAGAGCAAAATAAAATCAGTGTTTGATAGGAAGGCTAGGAGTCGGGAATTTAAACCAGGGGATAAGGTGCTGCTGTTCCTTCACATTAAACGGGGTTCTGTGCAGAACAGGTATTTCGGGCCCTATGTTGTGCACAAACGGGTTAATGAGACAGGGTATGTAATAAACACTCCTGATAGGGTTAGGACAAGTAGGTATTGTCACATCAATTTGCTAAAAGGTTATTTTGACAGACTGCCGATAGTTCCAGTGTTACCGGTCCAAATTGAGAGTCACTCAATTTCCTGTGATGACGTCAAGACTGCGGAGACCAAATTAACCAACAGCCAGATTCTAGCAGCCTTGAGCCCCCAGCGAGCAAAGTTGACTACATTGATACAAGACAATGTTTCCGTTTGTCAGGACCTTCCAACGGTTATCAACACCTTAATCCAGGATGTGCGCTTGGAACCCAACGCTACACCGATTCGACAGCATGCCTATCGGAGAAAACCTGGAAAACGTGCGACACTGAAAAAGAAGGAAACGAAGTTCCAGTGGTCAGATGAATGCGAGAAGTCATTCAACCGTTTCAAGCAGATGCTCTCCTCGTCTCCCGTGATGGCAGCACCAGACTACCGAATGCCTTTCAAGCTGGCTGTGGATGCCAGTGACGTGGGAGCTGTGCTGTTCCAAGAAGACGAAAATGGACTGGACCATCCTGTTAGTTTCTTCTCCAAAAGGTTTGACAAACATCAGGTGAACTATTCCACTATAGAGAAGGAAGCTTTGGCCATGGTACAAGCTCTGAAGCATTTTCAGATCTACGTGAAATCGGCGTTGCATCAAGTGGTTGTTCTTACTGACCATAATCCGCTTACCTTCATTCACAGAATGAAAGCCAACAACCAGAGAGTTTTGAGATGGAGTCTTCTTCTGCAGGAATTCCCAATTACCATTGAACATATCAAGGGCACATCCAATGTAATCGCTGATGCCCTGTCCCGAAGTTGAACGTTGTGATAATGTGTTGACGTTCTTGATTTCTGTTTTTGTTTTTATATATTTTATTGTATACCAGGGACTCAGAGACTCAGTGTGATTACTGGCAGTCACCTTATTACTATGTGTTATAAATGCCCGGATGCGTCGGTTAACGCACCTTTGTTTTAATGTAGTATATTTCCCTATTCCTAGAGTAGAGGAAGTATCCTTTTTGAGGTGGGGTGTGTGACGGAACATGCTCTTATTTTTTCGCCTGTGACGATGTTAATTGTTTCAGATGGCCGTGTGCGGCGTGGTTACGTAATACCCCCGCGCGATGGTGGTCGAGCTGTTCCCAATATGCACTTAGACCCGGATGGGCAATTTGTTACGTAATACCTCCGCGCGACCGTACCCCTTAACACACACCCAGACCAGATGTGGAGGCCATGTGGCCAGTAGTTACGTAATAACTCCGGTAGAACGGTTTATGACCGGGGTATTTCTGGCGAACTGGCGACAGTGTGTCTGGTCATCTAAGAAAATATATCGACTCTGGGAGTGGTGGAAATTCACATGATAGGTGAGGGACCGCGTTGTGCCCCCAGGCGATATTCGCTGTCTCTGAGATTTTTTGAATAAATAGATAGGATTTTAGATATATCGAGGAGAAACTTTGGAAGGCTCCCGGGGAACGTGTCCGTTTGGACTGGTAAATATATTATTTCTGGTTTGTTGTATAACCTTGATGTGATTAATGTGACTTTAAATATTTTAATACTGTATTATACCAATATCATTTAGAGAGTGTTTCCGGTAATCTGACGAAGTAAATTGTAGGCTTCACTGTTCTAAAATTATTAAAGCTTAACCAGTCATCCTAGAGGACCTAGGTAAACTGTAGGTTATTGTCTTTATGGTGATATGTACCAGTATTATTTCTGTATTACAAGGTCACTGAATGAGTAGTTAAGGGTTAATTAAAAATTAACCAGTTAGGAATAGAGTTGTAATTCCTTTATTAATTAAGTTCCCCTGGCAGCGTTTCTCAATTATCACACGTGTGTGTGTTGTATCACGGTGAAGTGATTAGAATATTGTGTAAACTAGACACCTAGTGATTAACTAATTAAGTGATTAGTTCTGGGTTGTTATTATTATTGTTGTTGTTAATTAATTAACTGCGGCAAATATATTTGTCAGCATAAGGTTAATACAGATTCCAAAGTGTATTGTGTTTTGTTGTGTTTTCTAGTGAACTAACGTGCTATAAAATATACTTTATATAAGATCGTATCTCTGATATACCTAGAGCCGAGCCACTCGGGTATTGGACTGCCCGATACAGAGAGATCTAATAGATATACAGTTAGGAGAGATATTTGGATAATCGTGTTTTATTCAGTTACGGGTATTATAGGATCCCCGTGACAATCACCATTTGTTATTTGTATCGCACTTTGTTGTTTATCATAGGCTACTCATATTGAAAAGAAGCAGAACGGGATATTGTATAGGCAGACATACATACGACCTATTGCACCACTAGGCAAATACAGTCACGTAACAGCCAATAATTTCTAAAATAGTCCATGCAGTGATGAGGATGGACATGGTAGATAGATAGGAAGATAGACAGACAGAAAGATAAACTGATAGATTGATAAACAAAAAAGAGAAAGAAATGTTTTATTTAACGACACACTCAACACATTTTATTTACGGTTATATGGCGTCAGACACATGGTTAAGGACCACACAGATTTTGAGAGGAAACCCGCTGTCGCCACTACATGGGCTACTCTTTGCGATTAGCAGCAAGGGATCTTTTATTTGCGCTTCCCACAGGTAGGATAGCACAAACCATGGCCTTTGTTGAACCAGTTATGGATCACTGGTCGGTGCAAGTGGTTTACACCTACCCATTGAGCCTTGCGGAGCACTCACTCACGGTTTGGAGTCGGTATCTGGATTAAAAATCCCATGCCTCGACTGCGATCCGAACCCAGTACCTACCAGCCTGTAGACCGATGGCCTAACCACGACGCCACCGAGGCCGGTTGATAGATTGATAAATGAACAAAGAAAGAATGTTTGTTTTGTATAACACATTGATTTATTAATCATCGGCTATTAGATATAAAAGATTTTGACATATCGTCTTGGAGAGGAAACCCGCTACATTTTTTCCATTATTGTTAAGGGATCTTTTATATGCACCATCCCACAGACAGGATAGCACATACCACGGCTTGTGATATACCAGTCGTGGTGCTCTGCCTGGAACGAGAAATAGCCCAATGGGCCCACATCGATCGCGCATCAGACGAGCGCTTTACCACTGGGCTACGACCCGACCCCGATAAATTAACACACGTAAACAAACGAAATAAAATAAAATGAAATGAAATAAAATAAAATAAAATAAAATAAAATAAAATAAAATAAAATAAGTAAACAAATATTACGATATGTTTCTTGTAAAAATAAGTAAATTTGCCATTAAATAATTAGTGATTATTTTTTAAATTAAAAACATTGCTATTTCTCATGTTATACTACACAGCTGTTGCCTATAATAAACTGTATACGTGCTACGTATTACTGATGTCATGACATATTTATCAAAACGAAATTCTTTAATTTTAATTTTATATTTCTTTAATTTTATTAATTCTTTTCAGAATAATTGCATTTCAGGAACATCCAATAGCTGATGATTGATTAATTAATTAATTAATTAATGCATTCCAAGGGCGTCGTGAAACAAAACACGCATTAATTTTAATTCCAGGAACCAATTAATCAAAGGTAATATATTTTGATGACGTCGGGTCACGCGGCCAAAATTTCAAGGACTACATTTTCAATAAATACGTGCATTTTACCACCATAAGGTCAGTCAGAGCAGTGCATCGTCCACAACAGCAGTCCACCGTGGTAAGTCACTTTCTTTTCCCAAGTCAGTAAATGTATACAATAAGATTCATTCGGGAATGTTTTTTTTTTTTAATCTGTTTTTCCCCCCTTAAATTACTGTTAATTCGACTGTGCATTCGACATTGAAGACACATAATTTAACTTATAGTCCGTCCCACGGGGAACGCCTTTTTTTCATACTATGGAATTTACTACCAGTTAGGCCTATTTATTTCTGAGCTGACTGATTTGAAACTTGCACACAAAGTTATAGTATGTTTTCGTTATTTCCAAAACACTTTTACTTTTCTTCTTACGTCAAACCAAACTGAAATTATTTACAAAAACACCAACAACATGATGGGAAGGTTTGTAACTCTGAGTGTAACCTTTGAAGCAATTTCCTCCTAAACATTAGTAATTCTCCTCAAACCGCAAAAAAACGAAGCAGATAAAAATAAAGTAAAATAATCAATAAAAAAAAGACGACGAAGGAAAAAAAAGAAAGAAGAAGAAGAAACCAAAAAGCGTTTTGGTATAATTAGTGGATATTGTAGGCCTTAATGGACAACAAAAAGCTCGACTGTCTCCAGTATAAAACTAGGTGTCCATTTATTTCAAGGTACTTTTTGTACTTCGTATCCATTTAATGTTGAAGCTGTCTTTGGTTTACACCTTTGCTATTTGGGCTGTCTGTCAAAAGTAAGCGAGAGATCTGTGCAGTGTCCTTCGACCTCGCCATTTAGCTATACACCCACTATATACGTGGAGCTAGTACCGAGATACGAACTCGTAATTCGGCAGCTTTCAACGCGAAAGCGTAACTGTGGTGCATCAATGCTAGTCTTACCGAATGTTTAAACGTTTCTTTTGTTTAACGACACCAGTAGAGCATATTGATTAATTAATGATCGGCTGTTAGATGTCATACATTTGGTAATTCTGACACGTAGTCATCAGAGGAAACCCGCTACATTTTTCCATTAGCAGCAAGGGATCTTTTATATGCACTTTCCCTCGACAGGAAAGCACATACCACGGCCTTTGTACAGAACGAGTCAGCATCTCAACCATTGCATAATCGGTTTAACGACACCACTAGAGGACGTTTATTTCTCAATAATCGGCGATATAATTCTGACATATAGTCTAAAGCCCAGTTCTCACTTGAACGATTTTTCGAACAACTGCGGTGCGACTAAAAGATTGTATAGCCGTGCGATTCCCGTACGAATTACCTAGGTCCCCCCCCCCCCCCCCCCCCCCCCCCCGCGCAGTCTCACTTGTGCAACTGCCATGCGACTGCCTTTCTGCACCGGGCTCGCATACGCTCGCATGAGATTTGCACAGGTTGCACGACAGTTGCACGGAAGTCTGATGGATGTCGCACGGGAGTCGCAGGGGGTCCGCTGGGAGTCGCACATCTCGGCTCCCTTAAGACTCACTTACGACTCCGGTGAAACCTATCATACTGCCGTGCGACTGCTTTGCAACCTCTATGCGACCAATGCGAACTGTGCGAACCTAGAGACAGCCGTACGATAATTTTAAACATTTGAAAGATGTCGCGCCGGCATGCGACATGTCCGAAATACACACCACACCCCTACAACGTGTGCGAATCATCAACATACTGCCGTGCGACTCCCGCACGCCCTGTACGATTTGGTGGTCGCACGGAATTCGCGTAGAAAATCGTTCAAGTGAGAACGGGGTTTAAGAGGAATCCTGCTACATTTTTCCATTAGCAGCAAGGATCTTTTATATGCACTTTCACACTTTCGCATAGACATGACAGCACATACCGAACAAGTCATCATCTTAGACACTGTTTCATCAAAACTAGCATTAGAGAACGAGTTATAATCCTAACGTTTTAATTGTTCCATCTTTTTTGTACTTCAGAATTCCTACTTTTGTTCGTTTGCAAGTGCTGACACCTATCTAGTGACGTCATGATGCCGAACCTACTCTTTACGCTTACGTTTCTAATCGCTGTTATTGGTAGCTCTCTCGGTAAGTTGTTTAGTAGTAACAGTAGTAGTGGTGTTGTGGTTAAGACATCGGACATAAGGCTGGATAGGTACAAGCTTCGCAGCCCGGTACCAGAGCGAGTTTTAACGACTCAATGAGTAAGTGTAAGACCACTACACCAAATTCTCTCTCAATAACCACTATCCCACTGTCCTGGACAGACAGCCCAGATAGCTGAGGTGTGTGCCCAAGACAGCGTGCTTGGACCGTAATTGGATATAAGCACGAAAGTAAATTGAAATGAAATGAAATACTAGTAATAACAATATTGTATTTCTATCATTATTTAGTCAGAAATGTAATATAGATAAGGGCATATATTAAAGCATAAATTTTTCGGAAACAAATTTGTATAGAAAAATAACAGATGTAGGGAGAAACGTTTTGGTTTGTGTATCTGTGTGTGTGTGTGTGTGTGTGTGTGTGTGTGTGAGAGAGAGAGAGAGAGAGAGAGAGAGAGAGAGAGAGAGAGAGAGAGAGAGAGAGAGAGAGAGAGAGAGAGAGAGAGAGAGAGAGAGAGAGAGAGAGAGGGGGGGGGGGGGGGAGGGAGAGAGAGGAACGTTTTTGTTTGTTTTCTTTAACAACAACACTGGATCATATTCATTTATTAATCATTGGCTATTGGATGTCATGAAAAGAAAAAGCCCGCAAACAAACCCGCACACCACCACCAAACAAACAAACAAACAAACATACATACATACATACATACATACATACATACGGTACATAGATACAACAATCTCTATACCATCGGGTGTGAACGATCGTACAACCCACCGCAGCGCAGGTGAGTGTTTTTATGACGATTCATTCAACTGATTGGGTTTTTTTTTGTTCCAACCAGTGCTCCACAACTGATCGAAGGCCGTTATATGTGCTTTCCTATTTGCGGCAAAGTGCATATAAAAGATCCCTTTCTGCATTTGGAAAATGTAGCGGGTTTCCTCTGATGACTTCGTGTCAAAATTACCAAAATGTTTGACATCCAATAGCCGATGGTTAATTAATCAGTGTGTTCCAGTGGCGTCGTATTCAAAACAAACTAATTTTATCACTGATCAGCATTCCTCCCAATCCTGAATGAAAAAAAGGTTTGTTTTGTTTAACGATACCACTAGAGCACATAGATTTATTAATAATCGGCTATGGTCAAATATATGGTCATTTTGACACAGTCATAGAGAAGAAACCCGCTACATTTGTCCATTAGTAGCAAAGTATCTTTTATATGCACCATCCCAGAGACAGGATATCACATATCACGGCCTTTGATATACCAGTCGTGGTGCACTGGCTGGGACGAGAAATAGCCCAATGAGCCCACCGATGGGAATTCATCCTTAATCGATCGCTCATCAGTCGTGCTCTGTGCCACTGCGCTACGTCCCGCCTCCAATCCTGAATGGACTACATATTATTATATGTCAATTTTACAACTTCCTAATATATAACTGTTTATTTGTTCACAGGCCAGTGGTGGGGTTGGGGCGACGATGACTGGTTTGACGATCGCGACGATATGTGGGAAAGAGACGACGATTGGGATGACGGCTGGGGCGGTGGATGGGGCGGAGGAGGATGGGGTGGGTGGGGCGGCGGCGGACAATGGGGCGGAGGATGGGGCGGAGGTATGGGCATGCCATGGGGTTGAAGCTGATTTCGGTGATGTTTACGACTGGTGTTGACGATCCGTAGAACTTTGTTTGTCGCCAGGTGTCCTGTGCTTACTAAGTGTCGAAGATTCCAAAGTGTTGAATGTGTTTTACTTACTTTTATAGACTTTGTGCCTTTATGATTAATACATTTTGTTTTGAAATATTTGTGTTTGTGTTATTAATTTCATATTTTAATATGAATAACGAGAATGCATCACCACAGAGTCAGAAATATAAGACGTATTTATTATATTCTTTCTCCATCTCTCCCTCCCCGTCCCCTCTATCTCTCTCTCCCCCTCTCTCTCTCTCTCTCTCTCTCTCTCTCTCTCTCTCTCTCTCTCTCTCTCTCTCTCTCTCTCTCTCTCTCTCTCTCTCTCTCTCTCTCTCTCTCTCTCTCTCTCTCTCTCTCTCTCTCTCTCTCTCTCAACATCCTACTTAACACTGAAGCACAACAAATCTGTCAAAGGTTTGGTTTGGTTTAACGACACCAGTAGACCACGTCATGATTTATTTTTCATCAGCTAATTCTGACATATAGTCTTAGAGAGGAAACCCTCTACATGTTTCCATTAGTAGCAAGAGATTTTTGATATGCCTCATCTCAGACAGGATAGCACGACTCACGGCCTATAATATAACAGTCATGGTGCACTGGCTGGAATAATGGGCCAGCCATTGGGGATTGAACCTACAACGACCGCGCATCAGGCGAACACTTTACTACATTGAACTAGTACTGGTTCACGTTGGCACCATTTCGAAAATATATTTATTTATTTTTATCACAAAATTGAGAACATCTATGTGTCCTGTTTTATTATTATTATTATTCTTTAATTATTATTATTATTATTATTATTATATTATTAATATTATTAATTTTTGTTTTGTTTTTTTATTGTTATTATTTTTTTTTCTTTTTCTTTTTTGGGGGGTGGAGGGTGGGTGTGACGGTACATGCTCTTAAATTTGTTTCGCCTGTGGCGATTTTAATTGTGTTAGAGGGCCGTGTGCAGTTTCATTGCACTTAAGCCCAGATGGGCAACTTGTTACGTAATACTTCTGCGCGACGGTCCTCGATCGGTACGCCTAATACACACCCTTAGCCAGGTGCGGAGGCCATGTGGCGAGTAGTTACGTAATACCTCTGCGAGTGCGGGTTTTACAACCGTGATTTGGCGACGATGGCGTCAGTAAGTCTGACGATCAGAGAGAAATATACCGACTCTGGTAGAATTGGAGATGAGATGATACGTGAGGTACCGCCTTGTACCCCCAGGCAAAATCCTGATTTATAATAAATAGCTAGTGTTTTAGAGATATCGAGAAGAAACATTTGGAAGGCGTCCAGGGGGAACGTTGTCCGTTTGGACTGGTAAATACATTATTTCTGCTCTGTGTATAACCTTGATGTGATTGATGTGACTTTTAAATATTTTAATACTGTATTATACCAATATTCTTTAGACAGTGTCTTCGGTCATCTGACGAAGTAAATCGTAGACTTTTTGTTCTAACATTATACGAGTATTTGGTAATATAAAGCTTAGCCAGTCATCCTAGAAGACCTAGGTACACTGTAGGTTATTGTCTTTATTGTGATCGGTACCAGTATTAATTCTGTGTTACAAGGTTACTGAATGAGTAGTTAGGGGTAATTAAAAATTAACCCGTTAGGAATAGAGCTGTAATTCCTTTATTAATTAAGTTCCCCTGGAAGCGTTCCTAAATTATCACACGTTACTGAACGAGTAGTAAGGGTTAATTAAAAATTAACCAGTTAGGAATGGTGTTGTAATTCCTTTATTAATTAACTTCTCCTGGAAGCGTTTCTCAATTATCACACGTGTGGGTGTGGTGTAACGGTGAAGTGATTCGCATATTGTGTAACTAGACACCAAGAGATTAACTAATTAAGTGATCAGTTCTGGGTTGTTATTATTGCTGTTATTAATTAACTACTACGGCTGTACATTTGTCAGTGTAGATTAATTCAGATTCCAAAGTGTATTGTGTTTTTGTTGTGTTTTCTAGAGAACTAACGTGCTATAATAATATATATCGTATCTTTGATCATACCTAGAGACGAGCCATACTAGGGTTTAACAGCCTGTTACAGAGAGATCTAATAGATATACAGTTAGGAGAGATATTTTGATAATCGTGTTTTATTCAGTTACGGGAATTATAGAATCCCCGTGACAGTGGGGGTTGGTAGCATAATCTCATCTGGCTGTAGTATCTGTTCTTATGAATGGTGCAGGAAACGATTTACACTGGTCACTTGTTCCGCTGTAAATCCATATTCAAAAACGTAAATGCAAGATATTACAATATATCGTGGGCAAAAATCTACCCTTAGGACCTTCCAAATAAACTATATGTATCTCCTTAATACTTCAATAGTTATTAGAAGTCAATAATTATGTGTACCACAACACGTTTCGCTAATATCAACTATCGTGGAGTAATGTAGGGACTCGGGGAGGGACGGGACGTAACCCAGTGGTAAAGCGCTCGCCTGATGAGCCGTCGGTCTAGGATCGATACCCGACGGTGGGCCCATTTGATTATTTCTTGTTCCAACCAGTGCACCACGAATGATCTATCTAAGGCCGTGGTATGTGCTGTCCTGTCTGAGGGATGATGCATATAAAAGATCCCTTGCAACTAATGGGAAAGTCTAGCGGTTTTTCTCTTCAAAGTCAAAAGTCTGTAAAAAGTACCAAATGTTTGACATCCAATAGTCTATTATTAATAAATCATTGTGGTCTAGTGGTGTCGTTAAACATAAAGTTTTTAACTGACCCGCGAGACCTATATATATATATATTAGTGTTCTCGCCAAGACCAGGCCCCGTGCATATAAAACTTTTCGAGTCCAGACTCGAGACTCTATTAGAGTCTCCAGTCTGTAAAGTTCGAGTCTGCTAACCATCCAGACTCTAGGTTAGAGTCTGAAATAAAATATCCCATAATACCTTATAAAAATGGCTAGAACTGGGAGAAGGAGAAGACGGTTGTTACATAATGTAAGGAATATTATTGTTAGAAAGCCAAGAATTTTTAAAGATAGATCAAATCCACATGTTTTAATACTGGTGAAAAGGTTGAAGCAGATATTTACAAACTTACGAACATATATACAGTAGAGCAATGAAAAGTAATTCTGATGTTCAGTTGCTGCATTCCACAGCATTTGATGTGTCTATTAATAGTCAGGCTGTCTTCGATATTGATATCATCACGTACACCATAGGTTTATGTTTTGGTTACAAAATGTATTAAACAAAAATGTGTATGTGTGTTCCCTGTACGTCTGTACCATCTGAAACCTAAATATGTTAACAAGTTGAATTTTCTCAAGAAAAACCTGAAATTCCATTGAACTGCATTGAACAAGCATGTTACATTTGTTTTGGGTTTTTTGAAGACTTCCCATTTGTATTTCGAAACATTTCAATTTCATTGTCTGGTGCCAATAAAACTATCCTGTAATGCAGTATGTGTCATGTTTTAAATTTCAATTAAGGTTATCATGTTTCATAAACTTCAAATAAGCAGTTTAATTATCGATGATTGATGTGAAAAGTTAAGTATCGTGATACGTATTGTATTGTGACCCAAGTATCATTACATCTCGTGTGTGTGTGTGTGTGTGTGTGTGTGTGTGTGTGTGTGTGTGTGTGTGTGTGTGTGTGTGTGTGATGGATGGATGGATGTAATACACATTTAAAGCCAAAAGGAAAAACATGTACCAACAATATGGCTTTCAGTCCCCCAAACTTAATAAAAAAAATTGTTATTTTTACCAGTTCGTATTATCCACTCACATCAGCTGCATACAAAACATTGAATGGTGGGGGTATCACAGTAACCAAACTGCTCATTGTCGCTAGAAAAAGGTTGGTAAAATGATTACAATGTAGAGCATTGAATACGGGCATGTGTACAGGAATTTATACAGTGTGAGGGTAGACTGGCAAGTGATGTTCACGTGTGGGGGGGGGGGGGGGGTCAAGTTATGCACCCCCATAAAATATATATTGAAATAAAGATGCTCAGAGACAGTTTTCCGGTAAACCAAATAATAATTAAAAAGGGCAAAACGGCGAGTCTGGGTCACAGGACAGCATCATGACCATGCAAGCCCCCCGCCCCCTCCCCCTCCATCAGGTCCGCCAATGAATACACTGGTAAAACCGACAGGCTACTTTAAATTATGAAATTATACATTGTTAACATAACTCATGTTTTTGCTGAGTAACAATAAGGCCGACTACATAACTTACGAATTCAATTTTTCGGCGATCTCCGCCTACTTTCCTTCCCGTACTTCCCTCCTTTTCTCGGTACCTTTAAACGCTCCAAAAAGAGTTTTATTGTTTTGAGAAACCATTCGGAGTAATTTTTCTTCCTGGTGGCCGTCCCACCGTCCTCTTCTCTTTTTCGAAAGCATAGCGGGTGTTTCTTTCAGTGACATTTTTATAACAACAGAGCAGACGACAAAAAATTTAATTAACCGGAAATACGATTTGGGCCGCTTATGGTAAATACAAATGAGACTCTATAAAGTCGAGACTCTAAATAGTTTTTTAAGCACGGGTACAATCTCAAACTCAATAGAGTCTAGACTCTAGTATGAGACTGGAGTCCAGACTCTAACAGAGTCTGAGATTCACAAAGTTTGATAAGCACGGGGCCAGGTTTGACAACGCTGATAACTTCAAATTTTGACAAGTGTTGCATGGATTCCTGTTTAACATCTAATTTTGTCACCATATCTGCGTATTCAGCTTGTGGGATTGATACATACTGTATCCTTTGCTGGGCCCCATCAGTGGGTGCAATGTTATGAGGGGTGAACTGTATAAGTTGTGGATTCCAAACACTTGGTGGTGACTGGATAAATGATGCATACGTCTGTGGGGGTGGTGCGGACGTGGTTGGAATGGCACTAGTATATTGATGCTTACTAGGGATGAAATTACGACCATCAATAAGACGGAGGCTGCTAGATGTCAAACTTGGTAGAGATGAAGTAGATGCGCTTGAAATTTCGTGTTTACCCTGATACCATTGGTTACACACAGCGTCATTACTCACAATTTTAATTAATTTCTGATTATCAACATTTTTATTTTGTTTCTTCTTCTTCTTTTTTGTCATCTGGTCATTCTCTGCATAATCAGTCGTACATCTCACACCACCATGGCAACTTTCGTGGCAAAATAATTACATATGATTACGTTGTAACAGATAATGGATCAGACCTCTTGCTGTTTCTTCCATTACAGCCGCCATCTTGATCAAGTTCTGTTCTGTCTACCAATTTAGCCAATTGCTTTTTTTTATCGTTCCAACCAATGCACCACAACTGGACAAAGGCGTGGTATGTGCTTTCCTGTCTGTGGTAATGCGCATATAAAAGATCCCTTGCTGCATTAGGAAAAATGTAGAGGGTTTCTTCTGACGACTACGAGTCGGAATTACCAAATGTTTGACATCCAATAGCCGAGGGGACGAGACGTAGCCCAGTGGTAAAGCGTTCGTTTGATGCGCGGTTGGTCTAGGATCGATCCCTGTCGGTGGGCTATTCCTCGTTCCAGCCAGTGCTCCACAACTGGTGTAACAAAGGCCATGGTATGTACTATCCTGTCTGTGGGATGGTGCATATAAAATATCCCTTGCTGCTAATCGAAGAGTAGCCCAGTGGCGACAGCGGGTTTCCTCTCTCAATATCTGTGTTGTCCTTAACCATATGTCTGATGCCATATAACCGTAAATAAAGTGTGTTGAGTGCGTCCTTCCAATAGCCGATGATTAATTAATCAATGTGCTCCAGTGGTGTCGTTAAAGAAAACAAATAAATATATGTTTAGATGATATTTTATTATTATCAAACTATTAATACTGTTGTATTGTTGTGATGTGATATTCCTAAACTCAAAGTTACACTGTTTGGATTCAGGATTCTAGTCATCACAAATATAATGCTACAGGCTATTTCTTTAATGAAATTACTAATATTTGGATATGTTGCTCTTATGATCATTAACTATTAAACGTAGATGTGTGCATATAACCAGACATGTGAAATATAGCGCATTTTAGGAATGACTTTAACATGACTTTGAAACTGAATAAAATTAAATGTCACCTTTGTAATTTGTATTTAAAATAAAATATAATGTATAACTCACAACCACAGTTCCTCAAAGTATGTAAAATACGGTAAAACAGTGCAAATATATGACGATATATGCAAAATACAGCATTTGTGGTGCTATGACCGTGTCCTTGAGATATGACCTTGAAAATATTCAAGGAAAAATGCTACTGTAATAAGCTTTAAAATGATATATGTTGTCAATTTTTTTCGTTAAATTCCCACGGAATTACAACTGGCCCTGGATTAATATGCACTTTCCCACAGACAGGAAAGTACATACAACGGCATTCGACCAGTTGTGGAGCACTGGTTGAAACGAGAAAAACACAATCAGTTGAATGGATCCACCGAGGTGGTTCGATCCTGCGACACAAGCCCCGCAAGTTAGCACTCAGCCGACTGAGCTAAATCCTGCCCCTGTTTGTTTAACGACACTTCAGCAGGTTTCGAACAAAATGAATGCAATGTTTCATTTAACGACGCACTCAACACATTTTATTTACGGTTATATGGCATCGGACTTATGGTTAAGGACCACACAGATATTGAGAGAGAAAACCAGCTGTCGCCACTTCATGGGCTTCTCTTTTCGATTAGTAAGGGATATTTTATACGCACCATCCCACAGACAGAATAACACATACCACGGCCTTTGATATACCAGTCTTGGTGCACTGGCTGGAGCGGACCCACCGACGAGGATCGATCCCAGACCGACCACGTTTTACCACTGGACTACGTCCCGTCCCTCGAACTAAAGAGTACAATGCAATCCACTTCCACCACATCGGCGACTACTTATATGGATCAGCAGTGTGTGTGTGTGTGTTGTGTGTGTGTGTGTGTGTGTGTGTGTATGTGCGCGCTCGCGTGCATGCGTGTGTTTGTTTGTGTGTGTGTGTGTGTGTGTGTGTGTGTATGTGCGCGTGTGTGTGTGACTTTTAAATGGATTTCTTCTCTTTCTAAAGACCAACACTGAGCAAGAAGTCATATTCTAACTGGTGACTGAAACCAACTAGCTAACCCAGCAAGTGCACGAGATATTCTGACACCCTCTTCTGTGTCATTGTGGAGATGCGCAGTGCGCGCCATCATAGAAATGGTCTCAGACTCAAGACTCCAACTGATCAGTCTGAGACGTTAATGACATGACAACGCCATACAAATTATATCCGTGTGACATCATTAAAGACGCGAGTCTAGACTCTTATGTTTTCTAAACAGGGCCCTGCAGAGGGTCAGCTCTATGTTCCCTCAAGTTTAGGGTTAGGGTTCCTCAACTCTATGTTCCCTCAAGGTTAGGGTTAGGGTTCCTCAGCTCTATGTTCCCTCAAGGTTAGGGTTAGGGTTCCTCAGCTCTATGCTACTCCCTTCGATTAGCAGCAAGGGATCTTTTATGTGCACCATCCCACAGACAAGATAGTACATACCACGGTCTTTGTTACACCAGTTGTAGAGCACTGGCTGGAACGAGAAGTATTATTTTAGACAAAGTTAGAGACAAAAAAGAAAAGAAAAAAAGGAAAGAATTTATTTTGGCTAGGTCACCATTAGGACATAGCAAATCGCAAACGTATAGATGATGACGACGATGATGATGCTGGTGATGGTAATGGTGATGATGATGATAATAATGATCATTATGACGACGATGGTGATGATGACAGCGACGACGACGACGAGGTTGATGATGAATTTGTTGATGGTAATAATGACAATGACGATGAAGACAATGATAGCAATGATGATGATGATGATGATGTTGCTGATGCTGCTGCTGATGATGAATGGTGAAGCCATAATATTTTCCTTTTGGTATGAAACTCTCATTTGAGCTCTCTGAGTACATGACCAAATCTCAGGGTACACGAGCCTTACATTGCCTGTTAGTTACATGCAATTCTTTCTCCATGTGAAGTTATATACTCGGGAGACACCCATATTCACACCCTTGGGGTAGGTGAAACTAGGCGTATTTCTTACTATTAGTACGTGATGAAGATTATTTATAAAGGTAAAGTGTGTTTTATTTAACGATATCACTATTTATTAATCATCGGCTATTGTATGCTGTTTTGACCGGCTATTGTATGGTTGTCTTTTTACGTATAGTCTTAGAGTCGAAACCCGCAACATTTTCCCAATAGTAACAAATGATATTTTATACGTCAAATCGCCTATTACAAACTTCATAGATTTCACACACAATTAGAATTTATGAAACGAAGACATCTTAAAGAAGTCTTGCAATTAAGTTTAAGTTTGTTTGTTGTTACTTTAAAATAATCGTAAACAGAAATAGTCATTAGTAAATATTTATGTTTATTGCAACAGCCAATTAATCAAATGCAATGCATTTTCATCACTTCGGGCTATCTGACCAAACATTCAAGGGCAAGATTCGCAATAAATACGTTGATTTCACCACAGTAAGATCAGTGTAAACATTTGTCCATCTAGAACTGTCGTAAGCCTAAGTTGTGGTGAGTAGTTTTGATTTATAGTTGCAGAACATACTATACAGTTAATTAAAATAATTTTAGACTTATGTTATATTTTTCTTAATTAAAAATCGAAATTTTAGCCAAAAGGAACTTTGTCTGGAAATACACCATAATGATATGTTAGTATACATTATTACATGGGTGGACGCATGGACATGTTGTGTAAACATACGTATTTTCATAAGCGCACGAGACAGGGGTCAGGGGGCCACTGGCCCCAAGTGCTGGAGCAAAACATCAAATTCGGGCAAATATGATACAGATATTCGGGCAAACTGTGCTAAACTGAGACCTTTTTACCATATATTTCCATAATTATCCCCTCAAAATTAGTCGAAATCCATATAAACATGCGTAGTGATTTATTTGCAATCCTATATAGCTGTTTGGTAGTAATGCCACTATGAATATATGTAGTCATCCAGATTCGGGCTTTTTTGTAATTCGTGCAAAAGCCAGCCTGCCCCTTTTCAATAATGGGAGCCCGTATACCTATGAGTGTTTTATTTGGCCTGTATATTCTTGCTCAAAATAAATAGCAAGCGAAAACAACGTATGTGAAGTTCTGTATCTGCCATAAATGCTTGGATTGATACAAACAAACAAACAAACAACAACAAACAAACAAACAAACAAACAAAACCCCAGCAAATTTTGCAATACTTTCGGCAATGCTGAGAAAACAAATTAATCTTTACGTTAGAGAGAGCGGGATATAGCTAAGTGGTAAAGCGCTTGTTTGATGCGCGATCGGTTTACGATCGATCCCCGTCGTGGCCCCATTGGGCTATTTCTCGTTCCAGCCAGTGCACCACGACTGGTGTAACAAAGGCCTGGTATGTACTATCGTGTCTGTGGGATGGTGCATATGAAAGATCCCTTGCTGCTAATCGAAAAGAGTAACCTATGAAGTGGCGACAGCGGGTTTCCTCTCTCTATCTATCTGTGTAATCCTTAACTATATGTCTGACGCCATATAACCGTAAATAAAATGTGATGAGTGCGTCGTTAAATAAAACATTTCCTTCCTTAATTTTGCATAACTTTCGGCAATGCCGAGAAGACAAATTATTCTTTATGTTAGTTGTCAATGTTGAATCAGTAAATTTTGTATTAATATATCAAAGAATATGAGAATTCCTTCATTCGGCTTCTGACACCGCAGAAAATTCAGGTCTACGTTCAGCCAACCATGTCTACACTGATCGTTTGCAAACCTTTTTGACTGATTCCGTCAGTGGTCATTCATTCTGTTTAATGCGTAGCGTAAAACCCATTTTAGAAAGCGTTACCAACTAAACCCACATAAACAAATCATTATGATCATAATTAACTAACAAGTAACAGAGACTTCCGTCAGCTAACTGTAAACCTTAAAACGAGCAGGTTAAAGGAAGTTTGTTTTGTTAAACGACACCACTGGAGCACATTGATTAATTATTCATCGGCTATTGGATGTCAAACATTTGGTAATTATGGCTCGAAGTCATCAGAGGAAACCCGCTACATTGTTCCTGATGCTGCAAGGGATCTTTTATATGCACTTTCCCACAGACAGGAAAACACATACCTCGGCCCTTGTCCATTTGTGGTGCACTGGTTGGAAGGCGAAAAATAAATAAATCAACTAAATGGATTTACTGAGGTGGTACGATCCTGCGATCGAAGCACCTCAAGCGAGCACTCAACCGACTGAGCTAAATCCTGCCCCAAGCAGGTTAAACGCCTAGAAGCTAATACAATAATTATATTGGCAATTAAACCGACACATCAATCAACGGTAATCTGTCTTCGGTGGTGATAGCTTAATATCTTCATTCATTTCAACTTATTTTCGTGCTTATATCAAATTAAGGTTAAAGCACGCTGTCCTGGGCACACACCTCAGCTATCTGGACTGTCTGTCCAGGACAGTGGGTTAGTGGGTATTATTAGTATTAGTAATAGTGGTAGTGGTAGTGGTAGTGGTAGTGGTAGTGGTGGTAGTAGTAGTAGTAGTAGTAGTAGTAGTAGTAGTAGTAGTAGTAGTAGTAGTAGTAGTAGTGGTGGTAGTAATATTAGTATTGGTATTAGTAGTAGTAGTGGTAGTAGTAATAGTACTGATAGTAGTAGTAGTAGTAGTAGTAGTAGTAGTTGCAGTAGTAGTAGTAGTAATAGTAATAGTAGTAATGCATAAAACATAGTAGTAGTGGTAATAGTAGTAGTACTGATAGTAGTAGTAGTAGTAGTTGCAGTAGTAGTAGTAGTAGTAATAGTAGTAGTAGTAGTAGTAGTAATAATAATAATACTAATAATAGTAGTAGTAGTAGTAGTAGTAATAGTAGTAGTAGTAGTAATATTAATAGTAGTAGTAGTAGTAGTAGTAGTAGTAGTAGTAGTAGTAGTAATAACAGTAGTAGTAGTAGTAGTAGTAGTAGTAGTAGTAGTAGTAGTAGTAGTAGTAGTAGTAGTAGTAGTAGTAGTAGTAGTAGTAGTAGTAGTAGTAGTAGTAGTAGTAGTAGTAGTAGTAGTAGTAGTAGTAGTACTAATGCATAAAGAAATACCGTAGGTTACTCTTATCGCGTAACAAGTAATATATAATGATGACTCTCATTCTCTCTTCTTCTTCCTTTCAGCATTGCCTGACCTTTGTCTGATTTGCAATATCTGACACCTGACCAGAACGTCATGATGACTAGCGTACTCTTCACAATTGTTCTGATATTCACCATTATTAACAGCTCCCTCGGTAAGTTAGCTAGTTACAGTGCTATATCATCATCAACATCATCATCATAATCATCATCACCATTACCATCATCATAATAATAATAATCATTATTATCATCATCATCATCATTACCACCACTATCACCATTATCATCATCATTATCACCACCATCATCAGCAGCAGCTGCAGCAGCACCGCCACCACCATCATCATCACCACCTCTTCCATCACACTACCACAACCACCACCACCACCATCATCACCATCATCGTTATCACCACCACTACCATTATTATCACCACCACCACCACAACGACCACAACAATCACCACCACCATCACCACCACCCTCAGCAGCAGCAGCTGCAGCAGCACCGCCACCACCATCATCATCATCACCTCTTCCATCACACCACCACAACCACCACCACCACCATCATTACTATCATCGTCATCACCACCACTACCAATATTATCACCACCACCACCACCATAACGACCACAACAATCACCACCACCATCACCACCACCACTATTACCACCCAGTCATGATCATCAATATCAACACCATCATCATCATATTCGTCATCATTATTTTCATTTAGTATTAACAATAGTTGGTTGTTTTTTGTCAAATCTACGTCTGTAACAATTTGACTGGTCTGTAACTGACCAAAAGATACAATACTACATTAAGGCCTCTCTTTGCATCGTTTAGATAAATGCTAAATTTACATCACAATCTAGAGAGCACTTGTAAACCTCAGCTCTTCAGTTCTGTGGAACACTATATTAGGGATGCTGCAAATGCACGCTGTTAATGCCTTTGAAGAGGTGTTGTAGTATACAAAAAAAAGGTTTGTTTTGTTTAACAACACCACCGGAGCACATTGATTAATTAATCATCGGCTAATGGAAAGAAAGAAATAAATGTTTTATTTAACGACGCACTCAACACATTTTATTTACGGTTATATGGCGTCAGACATATGGTTAAGGACCACACAGATTTTGAGAGGAAACCAGCTGTCGCCACTATATGGGCTACTCTTCCGATTAGCAGCAAGGGATCTTTTATTTGCTCTTCCCACAGGCAGAATAGCACAAACCATGGCCTTTGTTGAACCAGTTATGGATCACTGGTCGGTGCAAGTGGTTTACACCTACCCATTGAGCCTTGCGGAGCACTCACTCAGGGTTTAGAGTCGGTATCTGCATTAAATATCCCATGCCTCGACTGGGATCCGAACCCAGTACCTACCAGGCTGTAGACCGATGGCCTACCACGACGCCACCGAGGCCGGTCTTGGCTAATGGATGTCAAACATATGATTATTCTGACTCGTAGTAATCAGGCTTTAACGCTATATTTTATCTAATGCAGCAAGGGATCTTTTATATGCATTTTCCCCACAGACAGGAAAGAACATACCACGGCCTTTTACCAGTTGTGGTGCACTGGTTGGAACGAGAAAAACCCCAATTAGTTGAATGGGTCTACCGAGGTGGTTCGATCCTGCGACGCAAGCACCTCAAACGAGCACTCAACCGATTGAGCTAAATCCCGCCCCTGTAGTATTCATGTTTGTGTTCATAATTTGACTGATACATCGCATTTAGTCATTTCAGCTTTGTCGTCCATGGGAATCTAATTGGTAGATTGCATCAAGCTTATGATGTTTTTCCCATTGACAAATGTGTGCAATAAATATGTATAACTGCACACTTTTTAAATCTCATCTCTCACTGAGTCAGTTTCTTATCGCATCACTCCGGGCATGGTATAAGTCGTTTACCACACATAAACGTACTCGTGGAATGCATACTTAGTGCATACTTTCGATCTTTTCATTGACAGCAGGATAGACCCAGGTGCTATCGCACTCGGGATTGTCGGCTGTCAATAAAAACATAAAAATTGTGCACTTAGCCATCGTGCATTATGCTAGACTTTGACTGCCAACTGCCTGCAGAAAGTTGGCCAACTTTCTTTTTCTATCACGACTTCTAGATTTTAAGATTTCAAGATTTGTTAAACAACACTCAGACACATTACAATGTGTAACAAGAGGACATTTTCAAATACATAATTAACATACATGACAAGAACAGGCGTCAACATAGAAGTATCTATAATTAACAGAACACAAGATATGCAAACAAAATAGCTAAAATATGCGGAGAAACGTCAGTTCACAAGACAAGATAATCTTTTAATAAATATACCTAGGTTTTTTAATAGTGGTGCATTACATAATGACAGCATACCTTTCATTTTAAAAACGCTAGGATTAATTCTATAATATTGTTTTATATATTTTCTTCTAATATTTTCAATATTATAATTTTTACAATTAAATAAATAATGGTATTCAACTCCAATATCGGTATTACAAAGTTTGCATATTCTATTTTCTCTAGGAACGTTAAACCATCTGCCAGTTTCGATTGGTAATCTTAAATTTGACGTACGCAATTTAGTTATCCAACATCTATTTTGGTATGATAATCTCGACAAATAGGTTTCGAAATAAAATTCTGTTTTAAATAATGTATAAAATTGACCCCTAGAAGAGTTTGTAATTTCCGAGAACCACTGTTGTATAAATTGATCACAGAGGTTTTGTTTTAATTCTTGTTTATACGATTTGAATTCATTATTTTGATTGGTATAGATGTACCCCATTCCCGAGTTATCGAAAATACTTTTTATGAATTTCAACCATTTAAATTGATTTCTTTCACCACTGTTTAAAGAACATTAATTTATATAAAATACTACTAAGTTTATTTTCGTCTTTAACCAGTTTACTCCAAAATGACATCATTCGTAACTTTACTTGTATTTCTAAAGGGAACCTTCCTAATTCTCCATATACCATAAAATTTGGGGTACTTTTTTTTACTTTCAAAATCCGTTTGCAAAATTGGAGATGAATTTTTTCTATTATTTGTAAATTTTCATAACCCCAAATTTCTGATCCATATAATAAAATCGGTTCAACCATTGAATCAAAAAGTTTTAATTGTATATGAACTGGTATGCTATTGTTCCGTTTTTGAGCTTGGTCTACAAGATGTTGCTTTGCATTAGAAAAATTCCCATTATATTTAAAACAAATTCCTAAATAACAGTAATAATCAACAGTTACCAATCGTTCATCTTGCAGCATAAATTCAACATTAGACCTCGACTTCCTCTTACTAAAAATAACAACTTTTGTTTTACTCACATTAATGCTAAGATTCCAAGAGTTACAATAGTCATCAAATATATCTAAAACATGTTGCATACCTTCAGGAGTTTCGAAGAAAATTACAGTATCATCTGCATATAATAGTACGAAAATTTCAATAAATATATATAATTTGTTTTGGCAATTTTCTTTAATTATTTCCAGAGGAGATCCTTGAAGCATTTAAAAAAAATCTTCAAGATCATTTAGAAATATTGAAAATAAAAATGGTGATAAATTCCCCCCCTGCCTCACGCCTGCCCTACGATGGTCCAGTTGCTAGTCTGAGCGCTCTTACAACTCGATTCTCGTCGTATAACCCACTAGTTGTTAATCATAAGTTGAGTTGGTCAACTTTCTGCAGGCAGTTGGCAGTCTGAGCCTAGCATTAGATTAAATGCGGGTATTTTCACGTAGACCCTAGATTACACGTAACAAAGAAGGGTTATAGAAGATTTACGGAAGTAAAATAAACTGAAGCTGGATGACAGATTAAAATGTTGAAAATATACCCTAGAATTGATCGTAGTAGAACGCTAATTTTATTTTCTCAAATATGTTTACAGGCCAATGGGGAGATGACATGTTTGGAGACAGGGACGGCGGCTGGGGCGGAGACGGATGGGACAGAGACGATGGCTGGGGAAGAGGCTGGGGTGGAATGGGAGGAATGGGCGGATGGGGAGGAATGGGGGGAGGAATGGGGGGAGGAATGGGGGGAGGAATGGGGGGAGGAATGGGCGGATGGGGAGGAATGCGTGGATGGGGAGGAATGGGCGGATGGGGAAGAATGGGAGGAATGGGCGGATGGGGAGGAATGGGAGGAATGGGCGGAGGGTGGGGTAGAGGATGGGGTGGCGATGGCTGGATGGATAAACGTCGATAAAATATGGAACTTTTGTCTACCAGTATCACGTGCAGACTGAAAAGTGTTGAAGAATTTAACTTCGCTCAGAGACTTGTGTTTGTGTAATAAAACTTAGTTGTTTTAACACTGTGGATATCTGTGTTTGCTTCTTTTATTATTATTTATTATTCTTGTTCACTTTCCGTGACATCGTTTTACGAAACGATCTTAGCGCTAAGATAACCGTATATATGCATAACTACCTTATGCTCTTAAGGCGATCTTAGCGCTAAGATCGCATCGTAAAACGGGCACCTGCTAGTCTCTTAAAACCACTGATTTAATGCTCACAGTCATAAAAAAATATATAAACAACAGACAGAAATATTTGTTTTTAAGACTATTAACATATATTTTTATATAATGAAAAACAAGTCTCCAGTGGTAATTGATACATTGCATTTAAATCTTAGGAGTTTATTCAATATTAGCATGCATTCAATGTCTTCAGAATCGGATGTTGGTGGGGAGCGGGCCATTACGTATGTCTAAATAACAATTCTCCGTTTTTACACATTGTCTAGCTTTCTATTTAATAATCGACTAGAAGATTCCCTAGGAAACAGATGTTACTCTTTTCCAATGATATAATATAAGATATGGTATGATAAGATAAATCTTTTACGTGCAAGAGTACATTGTTGTGAATCACGCCTGACTAGTATTTAGCGCGCTTTCAGATCTTCCTGAATGTCTGTAGTGCGTACAATACGGTCATTGGCGTAGCCAGGATTTTATATTGGGGGAGGGTTGGGGACACTCACTGTCGTATTATGGAACGACTGACAAATATAAAACGTAGTGAGGAGAAACCTTCAAGCTTTCGTTCTTCGGCTGGTAACGTGGTTTAGAATCACTGAACTATATGCATCATTTCCTATCATAATTATCAAGAACATTACAGTACTGGGTCCCGTTCCAGGAAGCCATCTTAGCCCTAAGATTATCTTAAGCGCATAGCTACCCTATGCACTTAAGTTGATCTTAGGGCTAAGATCGCTTCGTGGAACGGGGCCCTGGTGATCAATCGTGGCACAACTGTACCATCAGCGGACCTGCGGTCAAATCAGCAACTCTGAAAATTAAACACGGACATCGGCAATGCCGTATGTATAGCCAAATATGGCCGCGTCTATTTAGGTTTTATTTATCGAATTCATATTTGTACGCAATATGTAACACGGTAGTTTACTGGGCATGTGTGCAAAAAGACCCTTGCAACGTGCGGTGTCATCAGGTAGCTACAAAGAAGGCTATCGGCAGTGCAGATCAAGTGCAGATCAGAACAATGGTATACTGTTAAAAGGTACTTGAGTATCACATTATCGATTTTCAACATATATTATAGATTACTATTTAGTAAGAAGGAGGACACTGAACTTCTAAAGGCTGGGTTGTTTAAATACAAAGGTAAACTAAATGTATATGTAAATGACCGATTTTAAACACAAAATGAAGAATTACTTCCTTAACCCGACTGCTAGTATTTAATGTTAGTGTTCGCCCGAATAGAAAATAGTGCAAAATCCTAATTGATTATAGTCCAAAAGCTGGGAAACTTATCATTAATTGGAGTCCATGTACCGTAGCGCCATAATAATTTGTAATATTTATAAAAGCCTTCCTCTATAAGATCTGTTACGTGAATATTAGGTCGTTAAAGATAGAACCAATGGGTGTTTTAGGCTCTGGACAGTAATTTACATTTTTACTACACTATAATATTAAATTATTTTCCCACGACGAACCACCTGTAATGAATTACATATGTTTAACGTATGAGTGGTATGCGGGAAGTCATGACATATATTCGTCAAAACGATAAGCATTTGACTTTAATGTGGTCCAAAGTCCTATTTTAATAAACGTTATTGATGACTCTTTATCTACTTTCATTTACTCCAGGAATCAATTAATCAAATGTAATATAATTTATGATGATTACCTAAGGTCATGTCATTAAAAAAACTATGACAAAAATTCCAAATAAATACCAGCTGATAGACAGAAACGTTGTTTCTTCTTCAACTAGTCAACGCAGCCGGTAAGTAGATTCATTTATGATGTCAGTATTTTATATATTTTTAAATTGTACAATATACTCATAAGTTGTGTTCACACTTACACTTTAAACTAGTTAAACTAAACTGATACTACATGTATAACCAAACCAGTTTCACTATGCCGGACAAGCTAAACCGGTACAGCTAAATCCATTCGGTATATCGGTTTAGTATACTGGTATAATTAAACCAGTTTAAAATGTAAGTGTGCACGCCACCTTTTCACTAAACCGGTTTAGTTAAAACACTTCGGTATATTGGTTTAGTTAAACTGGTATAACTAAACCAGTTTCAAATGTAAGTGTGCACGCTACCTTTTCACTAAACCGGTGAAGCTAAAACACTTCGGTATACTGGTTTAGTTAAACTGGTATAACTAAACCAGTTTAAAATGTAAATGTGCACGCCACCTTTTCACTAAACCGGTGTAGCTAATGACACTTCGGTATACTGGTTTAGTTAAACTGGTATAACTAAAACAGTTTAAATGTAAGTGTGAAGGCAAACTGTTTTAGTTAAACTAATATAAGGCGGAAGTGGCCGAGACGTCACGGTTAGAATAAGCAGCAAGTGCATTAGCAACGACCTAACAGACTCATAGTCCATTGATGTTTTCATGTCTTGCGCATGTGCGGATAACTACACTTCCGCCTTATATCGTTACAACAATTACACGTGAACTGTCGTCATTTTCAAACAAAAGTTTAACTTGTGTAAGTGTGAACATAGCTATTGACTTGTAGGTATATTATTGATGTTACACTCCAAGTGCTTGATATATAAAACCAATCGAGACAACCAATGCAGTGTTTAATCTGTTTCAGGAATACTTCCAGAGATTTTAAAATAACATCCAGTGGCATGGGAAGATAAGAGGAAATGAGGTGGGGGTTTACTGAAGGGTTACTATATATTAATTCTTCTTTCAACCGGGGAAAATGGGATAGAGGGGTCAAAAGCCCTGGAATGTGCTGACATGTCTGTTGGAAAGTGCACATAAAAGTAATCTTGCCACTAATACAAAAATGAAGCCGGTTACCTCTCAAGACTACATGCCAGAATTGCCAAATGCGTGGCACTAATAACCGATTAATTAATATGTGCTCTGGTGGTCATACTTACCTTGTTTTCTTCTTCAGCCAGGGTGGATTTGGTGTGGGAGTGGGATGCATAACCTTCAGTATTTAGGGCAAATACGCACTCCACCCCGCATCCAATGGCTATGGTATTATTAACGAACAGTGGCATAGCAGCGGAAATTTGGACACAACTGGAAGTATATTCCATTATTTTGTGGTTATACAGTATAGAACTGAGCACGTTTTTCATCTGTCCAAAACAGCAATCTATCGTTAGTAAACGATAACTCGGTATAATAGCCTTACACCCTTTCCACCACCCTAAGCGTAACACTTGATTATTATTTTGTGTGTGTTAATTAGTCTCTGTTGGTAAGAGATCCGGTTTTTAAAAAAATCTTTGTAGGATAAATCAAAATAAAGAATTAATACTAACATTAAATCAAATTGGAATTATTGACCCCCCAAAAACATTTTATTTCTTTAAAAATGAGGTATATGTAAAGATTATTATACGAGCTTGTGTGTCGTACTGATTTTACGAAACGAGTGTCACGATTTTTGTATTACCCTGAGCGAGAGCTAAGTTAAAATATGAATTCTGGCACGAGTTTCGTAATTCAGTACGATCACACGCGAAAGTAATAATCTTTTATTATCTACATAATCCAAAATATTATTTTCATGAATAATAAAGTAGGACCATGCCTAAACGTTTCAGAAGTAACCAAAAGGACACGACGGAACGACGTCATTATCCTAAATGACGTCATTTTGATACGCGTTTACACTTGGGAATTTAAGTTATGATGTCGCTTCACAAATTTACGTCATTCGTTGTGCATGTGAAATCATTATGACACACGTGGGTCATACTGGCTATATTTCCCTGAATATCTTGAACTATGTGGATAATAAATAGATATATGACTTAGGCTCATATAGACTGAAAGCTGTGTGCCCGCGATCCGGCTTAAACCATCGAAATACAGTTACTTTCAATGAAATTATATGCTAAAAAACACAAGCCACAAACGCATCAGACTCAACAATTGCACCGCACGCACGTGCCGCATCCAGTCTATATGAGCTTTCATTCTCAGGTTTTGGTTTGATTCTCGACAATCCTCCATGCCATGGTGGCTTTAAAACCATTGTTCCATCAAAGCGGACTCATCGACACCGACTGATTCGGTGTCTGTTTAAAAAGTTGTCTTGTGTTTAATTTATTTTCGTGCTTCTGTTTCATTAAATTCTGCCC
>NC_054707.1:70194846-70199846 GCF_016097555.1 Gigantopelta aegis | reverse complement strand
GAGTGATGTGAAGATAGCTTGTTATACGGGTCGATAAAACATAAACTTGGTCTTTTTTTCAAGCATTCTTTTTAATTTTGTTTGCATATATCTTTAAACTGTCTCCAAGTATTCTGTGGGAAGTTTTTCTTTAATTATCTCGAGGAACTTTGTCGTCAAGTATCCTATGGGATACGAGGTCTTCGTGTATCCAGGTCCTATGAACATACTTCTCCAAAACGCCCGCGGAACCGTGTTTCAAATATCTTGTTGAACTTTATCTCCAATTAGCTTATCCTCCATCCTAATTTCCATCAAAAGTGTTTATTGTCAATAATTTCTCTTTGGCTTGATGTAAAATGTGAAAAACATTTTGGAAATAAGAAATTAATATCTATTTTATGTGCAATTTGAAAACAAGCAAATGGTGTATACATAAATAAAACCGCAACGTCTGCCCATATTGAAGAATGTAAGTTTTTTGTTTGCTCCATGACAAAATAAATCGTATACAATGTATTACATTATCCCACAAACCGCTATGCATATATTTGATTATTCCTCTGTTGATCTGACTTTAACCGGGGAAATATAATTTCAGTATTCGTTAAGCAGACGAGTGTTAAGTCAACCTTTGTCCCTGTCACTTTTGGTCAAAACTTTGATTCGTATGTAGACAGTTGTGTAAAATTCATTAATAAAACTTTGATTCGTATGTAGACAGTTGTGTAAAATTCATTAATAAAACTTTGATTCGTATGTAGACAGTTGTGTAAAATTCATTAATAAAACTTTGATTCGTATATAGACAGTTGTGTAAAATTCATGAATAAATAATTTTTCCAACAAACCTATGCCTCGAAGACAGTAATTGGTTATTTTATCACTTAAGCTGCAATTTTACATAAACTAAATAAACGAAATTAACCATTTTATATCAGAATAATACGCCCACGCGTGCTTTGTCATCTATAACCTCAAAATAGTTCTTAATCAAATGATATATTTTATAATACAAAATATCTTGTTCTTATTAAGGTTATTCATTTATGTATCACATCGTCTGTTTACGTCGCAAGGTCAAATATCAACATTACCTTTTGGATGATAATTAGGGTGAAAGCAGTTTCGTGCCAAAAGCTATATTTTGGTCAGTGGCCGAAAATATGGAAATTTATCTAGTCATCATATCTTGGCAATATGACAATATAATATTATATATATAGTGACTGCAGGGTAAAATAGAATCCAAGTACATAGTAGGCTCTAAACGCAATTATGCCCCCGTTTTTGATCACTACACTTAATACGACTTTCTCATGTTGAATCACTTGTAATAAATCGCATATGGTTGGTTACGTATTGATAATAACCTGGAAGTCATAACATTCGTCAAATATTTGAAATATAAATATATTTTTCCGATAAATTTTATTGATGACAGCTCTCTGTTTACGTCTTTTTTTTTTCAAGAACTAATTAATCAATTGGAATAGTTTTTATAATTATGACTCTAGGCAATGTCACCCATAATAAAATTGCAATGTCAAGATTGCCAGTGAAAAAGCGCTTCTCTAGAAGCACAAGATCAGCCATGAATATTGTTTCATCTAGAACTGTTATATATTAGTGAGGTATTTAATTTGTTTGTGTCATTACATACAGTACATTACAGGTGGTAAATATGTGTGTGTGTCTTTGTCTGTATGCATGTGAGAGAGATAGAAAGCTAGACAGAGAGAGAGAGAGAGAGAGAGAGAGAGAGAGAGAGAGAGAGAGAGAGAGAGAGAGAGAGAGAGAGAGAGAGAGAGAGAGAGAGAGAGAGAGAGAGAGAGAGGGACAGACATAAAGAGAGACAGAGAGAAAGAGACAGACATGCAGAATAAAAGAGAGAGAAACAAAGAGGCAGACAGAGAGAAAGAGAGGGAGAGAGACAGAGAGAGAGAGAGAGAGAGAGAGAGAGAGAGAGAGAGAGAGAGAGAGAGAGAGAGAGAGGAAGGGAGAGAGAGGGGGAAGAAAGGGAGAGAGAGGGGGAGAATTAGAATAAGAAAGTGTCTGTGTTTGCCTGCTTCTGAATGACTTTCTGAATGAATTTTATTTTTGTATTTTAATTGTCAGACTTAAAGTGCGTGATACATTAACCGACCAAGGCAACCAACTAATAATAATAATTCCTGTTAATTTGATTAACGTTCGTATCTATCCAATTCAAATTCATGCACGCTGTCCTGGGCACACAAATCAACTACGACTCGACCCCTTCTTCAGCTTTAACACGTTTGTCTTATTTATACCTGACGCATTCTCAGGAGGGCGTTGTCATGACGACTGAATTACTCTTGGAGTTACTGGTTCTATTATAGTTCTCTCGGCAGGTTAGTCAACCGCATGCTGGATTATATTCAATTTAAACAATAGCCTACTAAATGCATTTGTTTTACCAACCCACACTAATGCCTTTCCTGTTGAGAATTGGTTATAGTTGGTTTGCACCATTCAATATTCACTTTCTTTACGTAGGCCTGACAGTAAACGCAGATCTAATACTCTGTAGGAATAAACCGGCCTCGGTGGCGTCGTGGCAGGCCATCGGTCTACAGGCTCGTAGGTACTGGGTTCGGATCCCAGTCGAGGCATGGGATTTTTAATCCAGATACCAACTCCAAACCCTGCGTGAGTGCTCCGCAAGGCTCAATGGGTAGATGTAAACCACTTGCACCGACCAGTGATCCATAACTGGTTCAACAAAGGCCATGGTTTGTGCTATCCTGCCTGTGGGAAGCGCAAATAAAAGATCCCTTTTTGCTAATCGGAAGAGTAGCCCATGTAGTGGCGACAGCGGGTTTCCTCTCAAAATATGTGTGGTCCTTAACCATATGTCTGACGCCATATAACTGTAAATAAAATGTGTTGAGTGCGTCGTTAAATAAAACATTTCTTTCTTTCTTTCTGTAGGAATAATTACAGTTAACATGTTCTACAACAATTGATGAGGCCGTTCATAAGTAATCGTCACATCGCTAGAGCTTGAAGTTCGATTATAATCGATTATTGAACCACCGTTACTAGAAAGTGTCGCTTGTGGTCGAGTAGGTTCGAATCCGGTCAATGTACACTTTGTGGCTTTTATGTTGTTGGTTATTTTACGTCAAGTTAGATTGACTTCTATTGTTTTATCAATATTGTGTCATACCTTATTTCAAAATTATTCTTGTCACTGGTTATTGTAAAACAAACAGGAACACACTACAATCGTTCTCAAGAGTCGACAATAAACAGTACCAGTAGTAATAACGATACCAGTTATTAGCAAATTTGTGTTGTGCAATGAGAAATAGTTTTCATTTCCGGACATAAACACGATAATAACAGGAAATAATAACAAGTATTTTGTAGAACATGTATTTATTTTTAGTTCGTAGCGGGTAGGTCTGAATTGGACAACTGCATTTTATTTGGGCAGGGAAGGGGGGGGGGGATTGATTAACGGATCACGGATTTTACAGGTCGGGTGGGGGGGGGGGGGGGGGGGGGGGGGGGGGGGGGGGGGGGAGGGGGGGGGTGGGGGGGGTTAAAAAAAGAGGGGGGGGGGGGGGGGGGGGGGGGGGGGGGGGGGGGGGGGGGGGGGGGGGGGGGGGGGGGGAGGGTGGGGGGGGTGGGGGGGGTGGGGGGGGAGGGGGTGGTGGGGGGGGGGGGGTGGGGGGGGAGGGGCGGTGAGGGGGGGGGTGGGGGGGTGGGGGGGGATGGGGGGGGGGGGAAAGGGGGGGGGAAAACCTTTCCCATGATCAGCATTTAGTAGACTTTCTCAATATGTTTCTGTGTAACCAAGTCCTTTGTTTGAATGGACGTTCCCACACAGGATTTTCTGTATGCAAATTTGTCCGCTTCGACCAAATATTGCTAAGACTGCATGGGGGACTAGTATGGGCGGCGATTGATCGAACATGAGTGGCAAGTTGGATTGGTTTATGGCGAATCAAGATAGTTGGTACCACAACGGCGTCCGTGTCGAGGCCTATATAACATATAGAGCTTTAATTCTTAGTACTAGTATCCTCTGCTGACATATTCTGAAAAGTTGAAAATGTTTACTGAAGAGATTTTGCTCACGTTATAAAAGAAGAAAAATAAATAATTAAAAGTATAGATGATATCTTTGTTTGAGTTTTTATGGCACGTGGTGTCACAGTCAAAATGTGGAAGGGAGTGTCACTCCATCACACAGTTGACTCAAAGGCGCTGTTGGTGTCCAACATGTCACTCATCAATACATTTGGTTTAGAGAATGTAAAAAAAACAACAACAAAAAACCTAGAAAAAAGAAAGGAAAACTGCTGCTATGTTATGGTCTGTTCCTTCTGAATCTCAGCGATGGGTATTCCATATGCGTAGACAGGATAACACATACCACGTCCACAGTTCTGGACCACGGGATGGGACATGAAGGAACCACATGGAGCTGTGATAAAGAAACCAGTATCGCACCGAATTGCTAAGAAACAGTTATGAACAGATTTGAAAGTAGACAACTGTGTAAGACCAACACGAAATACCAAAAATAAAATATAAATAAATAAAACGACAAAGTGTGTGGTGCCTGGAATCAGGATACTACCAAATTCACTAACACTCATATCACACATTCCGGTGTACCAATGTACTAACAAGTTTAGTAAAAACTGTTTTTCTTCTTAATCCAATAATCTTTCTCTATTTCTCGTTTCAGCCAGTGCACTACCACTGGTATATCAAAGGCCGTGGTATGTGTTATCATGTCTTTGGGATGGTCCATATAAAATATCCTTTGCTTCTAACGGAAAAAAGGTAGCGGGTTTCCTCTCTAAGACTAAATGTTAGAATTACCAATTACGAGCGTTCACACGTGTAATAGCTATATACCGGTTTGAGGCGGAAGTGTAATTATCCGCACTTGCGCAATACATAAAAACAATAATAGACTACTTTCTGCTTATTCTGACTCCGACGCGACTGTCGCTTCCGCCTTATACTAGTTTAACTGT
>NC_054707.1:70164846-70189846 GCF_016097555.1 Gigantopelta aegis | reverse complement strand
CGTTTGTGTGGTGTGTGTGTGTGTGTGTGTGTGTGTGTTTCAGTGTGTGGTGGTGAGGGTGTGTTTGTGTGTGTGTGTTTGTGCCGTGAGTGTGTGTGTGTGTGTGTGTGTATGTGTGTGTGTGTGTGTGTGTGTTTCAGTGTGTGGGGGTGAGGGTGTGTTTGAGTGCGTGGGGGTGAGGGTGTGTGTGTATGTGTATGTCTGTGTGTGTGTATGTGTGTGTGTATGTGTTTGTGTCTGTGAGTGTGTGTGTGTGTGTGTGTGTGTGTGTTTCAGTGTGTGGGGGTGAGGGTGTGTTTGTGTTTGTGTGTGTGTGTGTGTTTGTGCCTGTGAGTGTGTGTGTGTGTGTGTATGTGTGTGTGTGTTTCAGTTTGTGTGTATGTGTGTTTGAGTGCGTGGAGGTGAGGGTGTGTGTGTATGTGTATGTCTGTGTGTGTGTATGTGTTTGTGTCTGTGTGTGTGTGTGTGTGTGCGTTGGTGTGTGTGCGTTGGTGTGTGTTTGAGGGTGCGTGTGTGTATGTGTGTGTTTGTATGTGTGTGTGTGTGTGTGTGAGAGAGTGTGTGCATGTGTTTGCGCCTGTGAGTGTGTGTGTATGTGTGATGTTGTTGTGTTTTTGCGTGTGTTGCGTGTTTGATGCTGTTGCTATTTGTGTGTGTGTGCGCGTGTGCGTGTATAGGTGTTGTATGTTTGATGTTGTTGTTGTTGTTGTTGTTGTGTGTGTGTTGGTGTGTTTGTGTGTTGGTGTGTTTGTCTGTGTGGGCGGTGGTGTGTGGGTAGTGGTGCGTATGTGTGTGTGTGTGCGTGCGCACGTGTTTGTGTGTGTGTGTGTGTGTGTGCGCGCGCGCGTGTGCGTGTGTGTGTGTGTGTGTGTTAATCGGCAATACAATTCTCAATAAAATCCTATTATTGGTATTTAACAGCATTTATCATGATGATATTGACATGTAGAATGCAGGAAATTGCATCTCATGATATCTAATTGTCACAGATTTCCGCAAGAACATGCCCACGAATCTCAACGAATTCACTGAAACGCGCTAGTTGAGGCAAGCGCAAGTAGTATCTCCTGGTTCGGTCTTAGTAAACCCGTCTTTATTTCCCGTCTCAGCCAGTGTTCCACGACTGGTATATCAGAGGTCATGGTATTTTCTCTGTTTATTTTGCGGAAAATGCATATAAAAGATCTCTGGCTGATAGTTTTTAGGATCAAAATATATAGCAGAAGCGCTAATGAAATGTCATACCCAAACTAGCCGAAGTTTTAAAATATGATGGGATACCGTTTAAAACCTAAATAGCCTCTGATTACAGATTGTTTCAGACATCTTTGTGAAACACAATGAAAGGTGACTATATCACTGTAATGAGCTTTGATATTAAATTATTTTGTAGTATTATTTATTTTATTTTTAAAAAAACATTCTAAGGAATTACTTTCCTTGAATTAGTCTGAAAGGAGTGATGGAGAGCCAAAGTGCGAACTCCCCTTCAACAACAAGGTGCGGAATTCCAAGGTGTCATTAAATAAACGTTTCTTTTCTCTACCCCTTGACCGTTCTCTTACCCTTTACTCAAAATAATGCGTAGTAACCTGTAACCTTTTTCTACAAAAATTGGAGTAACTTCAAACACAACATGATTAGGCTTAAAATCCGATTGGTCTGAAATAATGACACATCCATTTAACAAATGATTAATTAATTTATTTCCATCCTTGTTGCCCATTTTATTTTCCGTAGTTTGTTGACTTCATTAAACCAATTAATCAAATTTTAACTTTGTGTATGCAGTTTAATAACTAACTTCCGGCTATTTCACCGACAAAGCAAGGCCAACTGTTTCAATAAATAGCTGCATGGTGCCAGCATTGTCAGTCACAAAATACTCCAGCCTACGGTAAGTAGTTTTTGTTTCTGGTTTTCTTTTAACAAAAATTAAATATTGTTTTTTGAACGAAAGAAGAAAATAAGAAAAAAACAATGAATGAATGAATGAATGAAAGAAAGAAAGAAAGAAAGAAAGAAAGAGAGAAACAGAAAGAAAGAAAGAAAAAAGAAAGGAAATACATCGTTATATTATTGATGTATCCTGTATATCAATGAAACAATACTTAGTAATATCATTAAGGCATATATCTTGATATAACACAAAGTACAGTAGTAAGGGCATCACCTATGATATAAAATGTAACTGAATGTTTTTGTGAGGTGTTTAATTTTTAAAATTATTATTATTTTAAGTTTAATATTTTTTCGGAACTACTATTACCCTAGTTATGATCAGAAATATAATGTTCACAGTTGGCTCTACAACGATAACAACCGATGAAATATTAAAACATAATAAAAATAAATAATTTTAATAATATCAATATATTTAGTATTATAAAATATATTATATAAATAAAAAACTATTTTCTTTTGATGTCTAAATATTCTTGGCAACAAGGCAACCAATACATGTAGATATATTCTGTAAACAAACACATGTAGACCTATTCTGTAAAATAAAATGGTTCATTGATTTATTTTTCGTATTATGCCTGATATCAGGATAAATAAAATAAATGTTTACTGACTTAAGATATGCGCTTTATGCTGCTCAGGACGAATAGCGAATACACAGCTTCGCGTCATTTGCCGTTCTAACCTTCGCAGGATAAATGCGAAATCTTAAGATAGTAACCAACTATGCTCTATTTATTAGAAATTCGTATCTTTCCGTGTCCACGGTAAGCATATTTGAACCCTCGGAATTTACGCAGTTAAAATAACAATACTAAACAAATTATTAAGCTAATTTTAGTCTCAACCAAACCAGTTGAGTGATATAAATTAAGATCGACTATGGGTAATAAATAACATATTAAACTCGCTACCATTTCATATCATGTTAATGTTCCTCGTGAGATAACATTCATTGTCACTCGCTAAAGGTCGTGACAACTGAAACTTATTTTACTCGGAACATAAACATGATACAAACTGGAAGCTCGTTTAATATCTAATAAACATGACCATCCATTGTAAGTTGGCAGTTGGGGAAATTGCAACGCAACCGTCGAGTTGGCCAAGTTAGTCGTGCCAGCTGACAGTCTGACACTAGCATTAGGCAGAACAGACAATATACAATTCAACATATACGTACACTATATTATAGCGTATACAAAACGACCAGTGAACGACACGTCTAATACATATCTAGTGCTCCCCCCCCCCCCCCGAAAAAAAAAAAAAAAAAAAAAAAAAAAAAAAAAAAATAATAATAATAAATAAATAAATAAATAAATAAATAAAAAAGGAAACCAAAAAAAAAAAAAAGAAAAAAGGAAAAAAGAAAAAAGAAGGAAAAGAAAAAAGAAAGAAGAAGATAGCCGTACTGAATACGGAATTAGCTAAAGCATGTAGGGATTGTAATTTTAATATTTCACACGCATTACTATATGGATATTTTCCACATTCAGATTCAAAATATTACAATGAATGGGTGACCTGTTATAACGGACATATAATACACTGACCACTGTTTTTGTTCGTCCAATGAACTTGCCATAACGGTCACAAGATAAAGTCATTGTTTTAAGTTGAAACAAAACAGGTACATGCTTCAGTGCATCATTATTCGTATTTGCATCTTATATCTGTGTGATGTTGTCGCTATTTACAAGGTGACTTGTCGTTTGTTGAAGTAATACTAGCACTGACCTTCCGACATACATACACCCGACTCATTAACACTGGAAGGTAGTGTAATCTGGTTACTCTTTACAACCAGTGCACTACGAATGGTAGATCAAAAACCGTGGTATGTGATTCACTGTTTGTGGGATGATGCAAATAAAATATCCTGCTACTAATGGAAACATGTAGCGGGTTTCCTCTCTAAGACTAAATGTCAGAATTACCAAAATAGTTGACATCCATTAATAAATCAACGTGCTCTAGTGGTGTCGGTAAACAAAATAAGCTTTAACGTTTTAACTATACGTAGCCTATTGACATATTTATAATTATTAGTAGAGAATTCAATGTCGGGCTCAGATTGTTACCTCCATTTTAGTCCTTAACAAATCACATTTAAATAAAGTATACGTTACTCTGATGTTCACAATATCACCCATTTTTCACACTTTGTTTTGTTGTACTCACACCTACCCTATACTGGTTTAGCTAAAACACTTTTGTTTGGAAATGACGAGCGTTCACACGTGTACCAACTATTCCGGTATACGGGGGAAGTGTAGTTATCCGCAAGACCGGCATCGGTAGTGTCGTGGTTAAGCCATCGGAGATAAGGCTGGTAGGTACAGGGTTCGCAGCCTGGTACCGGCTCCCACCCAGAGCGAGTTTTAACGGCTCAGGTGGGTAGCTGTAAGACCACCACACCCTCTTCCCTCTCCCAAACCACCAACAACTAACAGACAGCCCAGATAGCTGAGGCGTGTGTCCAGGACAGTGTGCTTGAACCTTAATTGGATATAAGCACGAAAATAAGTTGAAATGGCAAGACATAAAAACAATAATAGACTACTTTCTGCTTATTCTGACTCCGACGCGACTGTCGCTTCCGTCTCATACTAGTTTAACTGTAACACTTTGCGTTCACATTTACATCTTAAATTTTTTAATTACACCAGTTTAACTTAACCACATACCGAAGTATTTTAGCTATACCAGTTTAGCGATACCGGCATAATGAAAATATTGAGTTCACACTTACATTTTAAACTGATTTAGCTACACCAGTTTAGTTAAACTAGTTTAAAGTGTAAGTGCGAACGCAACTTATGTTTTCCCATGCAACACATATTATATGCATACGCTCGCTTCATTAGTTGTATTATATTGGTTGCTTTCAGGATCACCAAACCCTTGTCTGATTGGCCAGTTTGAATATCCACAGTGACGTCAGGAAGATGAAAGTTCTGTTGTTATGTGTCTTGTTTGTCGTGATCGCTTGTGTTGCAGGTGAGTTATCAATTAGTTGTTCACTGCATTGGAAAATAAATTAAAATGTTTTGTTTTGTTAAACGACACCACTAGAGCACATTGATGTATTAATCATCGGCTATTGGATGTCAAACATTTGGTAATTTTGACATGTAGTCTTAGAGAGGAAAGCCGCTAAATTTTTGCCAATAGTAGCAAAAAAAGAAAGAAATGTTTGATTTAACGACGCACTCAACACATTTTATTTACGGTTATATGGCGTCAGACATATGGTTAAGGACCACACAGATTTGGAGAGGAAACCCGCTGTCGCCACATAGGCTACTCTTTTTACGACAGGCAGCAAGGGATCTTTTATTTGCGCTTCCCACAGGCAGGATAGCACAAACCATGGCCTTTGTTGAACCAGTTATGGATCACTGGTCGGTGCAAGTGGTTTACACCTACCCACTGAGCCTTGCGGAGCACTCACTCAGGGTTTGGAGTCGGTATCTGAATTAAAAATCCCATGCCTCGACTGGGATCCGAACCCAGTACCTACCAGCCTGTAGACCGATGGCCTGCAACGACGCCACCGAGGCCGGTCACCAATAGTAGCAAGGGATATTTTATATGTATTATACTACATACAGGATTGCATATACAAGGGCATTTGATATACCAATCGTGGTGCACTGACTGGAAAATAATCCAATGGGCCCAGCGACGGGGATAGATCCCAGACCGACCACGCCTCTGCGTTGGCGAATACGCACCAGAGGAAGTAAGGGGGCGTGACGTAGCCATGTGGTACAGCGCTCGCTTTATGCGCGGTCGGTTTGGAATTAATCCCCGTCGTTGGGACCATTGGGCTATTTCTCATTCCAGCCAGTACGCCACGACTGGTATATTAAAGGCCGTGGTATGTGCTATCATGAATGTGGAATAGTGCATATAAACAATTAGAAAAATGTAGTGGGTTTCCTGTCTAAGACTATACGTCAACATTACCAATTGTTTGACATCCAGTAGCCGATGATTAATATACCAATGTGCTCTATTGGTGTTGTTAAACAAAACAAACTTTAGAAAAAGCAGGACGCAATGATTGCCTTTGAGAAAAGAAGGATTGCTAGTAAAATAGTATTAAAATTTATTAAATTTAATGTGAAATCCCACGTTTAGGTATCTTTGAAACAACCGGTTGTACGATAATATATGGTAAGTAAAATGGCCATTCATGTATTCTTTACGTCACATTGTCATATTTTATATTCATTTTGTAGTTTGTTGTAAAAATGTGTCAAACATGTCAAAACCAATGCTTTATATTGTAAAATATTGTGGTTTTCGGGGTTTTTTTTAACAAATACAATTATTTTCTTACACACCAGTTCGCTATTTTTGATAACACATACATGTGCGATAACATTTTAATGGCATGCGACTGGCTGCTCCTAGGTGATGACCAGGTCACCAATGCCTACCATCAACAAAACGCACTGTCGAAATCGAACACCCTGTGACTACAAGTTAACCTGAAATTGACTTGTCTGTGACTCACAAGTTAACTATAAGCTCTAGGGCCATAAATAGGTGTTAGTTGGAAAAGGCGTTTAAAGTTATTTTAAAACTGTTTTGGAGGATATATTATGTAAGAAATCGAATACTACATCAGATTCTGTATCTGTTAGATACCATTTATCTTACAGCTTACACGTCACCCTTTGGTGAGAACATAAGTCGTTATTTTTGATAACACATACTTGATATCATCTATTAGACATATGGCTGCACCTAGGGGATGACCAAGTCACCAATGCCATACCACCCAATGAAAAAGCACGGTAGAAATCGATCACTAGGATGTGACGTACAAGTTAATCTGAAATTGACTTGTCTGTGACGCACAAGTTAACTATAAGCGAAAGGGCCGTAAATAAGTGTTCGTTGGAAAACGCATTTAAATTTATTTTAAAACTGATTTTTCAGGATATGTAAGAAACAGAGTACAACATTCGTGTCCGTTAGATACCATCTATCTTACAACTCATTGCTTAAAAACGTATAAAACTCGCTTTCGCTGTTAGATACGTTTAAAAGCAACCCGTTATAAGATAAATGGTATCTAACGGCCACTCATGTCGTATTCTCTACATCCAACACGCTTTCGCTCGTAAGATACCTTTTAAAACAACTCATTGTAAGATAAATGATATCTAACGGCCACTCATGTGGTATTCTCTATGTTATTGTTATACTGATGTGACGTCAGGGAGCTGCATGCGAATTGATTACAATACACGTATCCGTACGTGTTTTATACGATATTAAAACACGGTTTATTTCCAGCTATATGCATACTAATTTCTAAACTATTTATTACAATAATATTTTACAATTACAGTAATGCTGTACCACTTTTAAAACTATTTGCAGGCAAGCCCTGGGGGTATGATGACGACGGTTACGACGATTACGATTACGACGATTACGATTACGACGACTATGACGACGATTATTATGATGGGTACGATGATGACTGCTGGTATCCGTGGTATCCATGTTTTGGCGATGATCGTCGATAGATGAGCCAATCCGATATATGTTCATAACGTGGTACACGTGACAAGACGATAAAACATTTCAGTTTTTAAGGAGCTTATTGTTTGTATTTTTCTACATTAAAGAATATCTTCGACATTGTAAATATTCATGTTTGTCTCATGTTTTATACTCTAAATATTTTTGAATTGATTTTGTAACTTTTTTACTTTTCTTTTCATTTGGATTTATTTCCCTATGTAAGGAAAGTAAAGTAAAGTTTGTTTTGTTTATCGACACCACTAGAATATATTGATTTATTAATCATCGGCTATTTGATATCAAATATTTGGCAATTCTGACATATAGTCTTAGAGAGAAAACCTGCTACTTTTCTCCATTAGTAACAATGGATCTTTTATATGCACTATCCCACAGACATGATAGTACATACCACGGCCTTTGATATACCAGTCGTGGTGCACTGGCTGGAACGACAAATAATCCATGGGCCCACCGACGGGGGTCGATTCCAGACCGACCGCGCATCGAGCGAGCGCTTTATCACTGTGAGGGACAAGGCAGGGAACCCGTTCCCCTTAAAACTATTCAAATCACCATTTTTTTTAAATTTTATATTTGTTTGTTATTGGGATGCTCCTTTAACGAGTTAGTCCATGTGTTCCTTTTCCCGTTAATCCCACTCCCCAGCAAAATATCTCTTGGATCCGCCCCTGCTCCAGATTGACGCTGGAAAATTGAAGGGGGATATATATACATCCCCAGCGGTTTGATATTTTGTTTCTATAATTTTTATTAAGGAATGTTAACAGTTACCCAACCATCAACAGGATTTTATATGGTTTAGAAGTAAAAGCGTATGGGCTCCATTTATTTTACCGGGGGGGGGGGGGGGGGGGGGGGGGGGGGTAGGGGGCGATTCAGGCGAACACTGATTTTTTTTCATAATCAAAAATGCCCGAATCTGTATGACAACGTTTATTCATATTTGCAAACAGCTATAAAGGTTCCAAACGAATATCTACGTCTTTTTACATGGATTACTAATATTGCGAGTTGAATGATAGATATACATGGCGAAAAGCTTTAATTTTTGCACGAACGTCTAAATCGTTTTTGTTCGAATGTGAAGATGTCCTGCAGCACTGGGTGTCGGGGTGGGGGTGGGAGAGGAAGAGGTGGGTCAGTGGGCGATCTAAAGGGGGGGGGGGAGATATATTTTTTATGTTATATTTTCATTTTTAACGTTGGAGAATCCGAGTAATGCCACATGTCATTACCACCACCACCCCACCCCATTGGATTTTCTGGATCCGCCACTGGCAGTTAACTTCTCTGATCTCCATAACCCCGTCTCATACACTTATAGGAACATTATACCTGACGCCGACAGTGCAATCTTGATTTTCAGAATGGACCGAGTGTTCGAAAGTAATTCGGTGTGCGATCCATTCAGTGCAGGGAAACACGTACAGTTCGTAATCTCAAATCATCCAGGACATCAGAATACGGCCAGCCTTCACCCGAACAACGCCAACATAGTTTACTAACCACTAACCAGAGACAGCAAGTTCAGAAAGATGTCTGGCCCAAGTCTTAGACATTTTCAATAAAGAAATTTAGGCCAAACATATCAGTAACTCATATCGCTAGTCTGCTTTAGAAATAAGGTCAACCTCATATGCAGATATTTGTATAGAAAACTATCGACCTATCCACAAAGTAATTACATCACATGCCTTAAGCGCATAATATCTTCAATGAAACCCGTTTATATAAAACGTTAAATTCCGTGATATATACATAAATCTCTTTAGAAAGGCAATTCAGATGTAAGAATATCGATTATGAAGGATTTGCAGAGATATATAAGTCTTCAGATTGCGAGCGGCTCGTTATATATTATATTGTCTGACTCACGTATACGCAGCCGTCAAAGTAGATTGAGATGTTAATATTTCATCGGAATTCCTTGTCTGTAGCTTGTCTTGTTGTGTACATTAATAGACAAGACAAATCATCAGACAGCCACTGTTCATTATTTTGAAGAAAGATAAATAGAGCCATGTTATTTTAAATGTATCTGATATATCGAAGTTCACAGCCAACGTTCTTTACATCGATATTATATTGAAGTGTACAAGTTGAGGTTACGACTTGGAACATTCGAATCGCAAAATAGTTAAAATCTATTAACAATTTAAAAATGAAAATATCATGTAGTGAAACCTCTGTATTTGGAAACTCTAAAACATCCCTGTCAAAACAGTAATTTTAGCACTTTTGGGGGTATTTCGCACATCACATATTTTCAAAATTTGATAACTTTGCCGCCTGAGGTGCTTTGGTAGCAGGATCGGACCTCCTCGGCGGACCCGTTCGCTGATTAGTTTTCCAGTTCCAACTACTGTGCCATAACTGGCATATCAAAGGTCATGATATGTACTGTCCTGTGGAAAATGCATATAAAAGATAAACACACTGAATATAGATAGATCGATATCCTAATCAGGACAGTATATTTAATATGTAATTTGTATTTTTCGTTTGTTAGAAAGGTTGTTAGAAACATTTAACTTTTAACAACAAACTCGAGACAGTGACTTTAAACCACGACTGGTATATCAAAGGCCGTAGCATGTGCTATACTGTCTGTGTGATGGTGCTTATACAAAATACTTAGCTACTAATGGAAAAAGGTAGCTAGTTTCCTCTCTAAGACTATATGCCAAAATTACCAAATGTTTGACATCAATTAGTTGATGATTAATCAATCAATGTACATTAGTAATGTCGTTAAAAAACAAACTATAACTTTAAAAGGATGTCGCTAACAACGCATTGTCACAAATTGAGTGACATAACACACAATTAACAAACCATACAAATATTATAAAATATTTTAATGTAAAATAAACATTTTCATGAAATGACAGTAAGTGTAGGGTGTTCATATTTGAATTAATTCAAAACATCGTGGAAAGTTACCAATACACATAACTTCATCCTTGGCACAACATGCAATTACAAAATATATTGGATATAACCAAATAAACAGTATTGCACTTTGGTATTCTATGGTTAGGATTGAACCGTATAAAAACACTCTGTTATTTATTTAGGATTACGGAGCCTGGATTTACCTGAACATGATCAGTAGCTCAGTGACTGTGTTCAAAACCCCAGACAATATTAGTAAATAACAAGAACATCCTTTTAAATACATACATAAATACATTTTAAAAATAACAACATACAATAGTTACAATGTATGCTTTGTTCGGAATAAATATTATGACGATTTCACAAGACATATACAGAGGAAACTGATTAACTTTGTAAAGAAAAATGACATAATTACTCATACTATGTATACACGTGCATGCATGCGTGGTTCCACGTGTTGTGTGTGTGCATGTGTGCTTCAGTTTGTGTGTACGTGTATAATGTGTACATGTGTTTACGTGTGCGAGGTATTTGACAAAGTAGGTGTGTACGTGTGTGCACGTGTGTGTGTGTGTGTGTTTAATTTTTAGAATACGCCATAGCCGTCTTTAATATGAAGATTTCCCCAGACAGAACATACAAGGGATTGGCACACACGCACACACACACATACACGCGCGCGCACACACACGCACACACACGCGCGCACACACACACACACGCACACACACACACACACACACACACACACAACTGAAAACATTATGGAAACATGGAGAAATTATTAACATATACAAATGCAGGTGCAAAAGAGTGCATTTCAGTGAGTTCTTTTAATATTCACTTATCGATCACATCTAAACCCCGCCAGCGTTTTATTACTCTGTGTTGCGACCTTGCACGTTAACACAGATATGTGCGAACATAAAGAGCTTATCCCGTCTGTCGCTTTAAGTCCGTGATACTGTGAGCCGGTCACCCGAGATGACCAGTCGATATCCGAACCGGACATCACGACACCGATCGGATACAGCCAAAGGGAAATATCGAAATTCGATTCATATTTCCATATTAGTTTGCCCTCCGTTTAGTTCATCGTGCGTGCGGGCTTTGATACATACTGTTCGTAAATAATATAATATGGGTGTTATTGAGCTGATAGAGGAAATATATAATTGTTATATAACCGAGGTTAAGTACCCAAGTATGTTTCGGATCAAAGTATATGATTTTGATGTAGAATAATTTATTTCTGTAAATTTTCCCAATATGTAACGTGTATTAATTCAAAAACAGCTAATGAAATGTTCTGAAAAAGGCTTATGCCCAAAGGTCACTCTCGCTAAATATAAACACGAATGTTAACATTACAACGCATTAGGTGTTCGTCGGTCGAAACTATTATTTATTTATTATTTATTAAATTATTTATGATGCAAAATCGTGTCATGACTAAATGCTGTTTACAGACTTTATTATAATGGGTAAACGAAAAGGAACAACAATACTATTTAACAAATAATAATTAGAATAATAATTAAAATACTTCACAACAAATTTCAGATCGACTTTCCCCTCCCACAATACTCGTACTTTCAAGACTAAATGTTTTATATTACAGGTCAGGTCAGGTCATAGGGCTTGACGTGTACATTCAGAGCAAGCTGTTGTATCACCAGCTCCTTCGTCCTGGACAGGAAAGAGGTTGGGGTGGGAGGGAGAAGGGGCCACCCGCGCTAGTCCAGTGCAATATAACACTGGTAGCCCGACCAGAGTCGGTAGCGAGCGGGGACGCTTGTATATCGTGGTAACAGGACAAGCTATACGATAGGCTGTAACAGTTGCTATCTCCGGGTGTTTGAAAATATCTTCTCTAAGTCAGAACATTTAAAAAAACAAAACAAAACAACAGCAACTGATCATTAACTTGCCTAACTGTATCAATTCATCCTCCCATAGGCTTCATTATTTAGTTACATGGTTTGTCCAATCGGGGATCGTTCGAGCGATAACATTCTGATAAAGGAAATTGAGATATTGGCAGATAAGCGATGCAGTCGCCTAGAGAAAAATGAGTTCAATAAGTGAATGAATGAGAAAAAACCCTCTGTAATCCTGTTATTTGTAAACAGAACATCCGTGGAATGACAGACGGAAATGGTATGATTCAGTTCCCTTTAGATTCTTCTCGCTCAAAACAGCACACTCGTTTAGTGCATCAAGAGGCGGTCTCATTGCATGACTTATAGTAACACAAACGCGTTTGCAGGAATTTATGGGGGGGGGGGGGGTCTAGTCTGTGGCGAGCGAAATATCCAGAAGGGTCGAGATATGCTCCCAATGAAAATATATGTAAAAAAAGAAGAAAAGAGAGAGAAACATGATTTTGAGCAGGGCGGGTTTTGACAACCGAACCCCACCACACCCCTTCACACGCGCCTGTGACGACTTGTACAATATGTTGCCTAGAATTATCCTGTTTATATATGAGGGTAGAGCTAGTGTGCACAAACTGTTAGTTTCCAATACAAGTAAGAAACACTACAACCCAACCCTACATGTTGACTCATACAATATAAAACTTTATTACATTGCAAAATAAATAAAACGTGTGTATACCTGATATTTTTGTAATTCAGACTTATTAATTCCATATTGATAAAAAAAAAACAGTCTCTCTCTCTCTCTCTCTCTCTCTCTCTCTCTCTCTCTCTCTCTCTCTCTCTCTCTCTCTCTCTCTGTGTGTGTGTGTGTGTGTGTGTTTGAGCGTTAGTGCCTATGAGTGTGCGTGCGCGTTAGTGTGTGTGTGTGTGTGTGTGTGTGAGGATTATAACAAACCAATAATGCATTGAAACGATGACTAAACATGTAGAATTAACATTCGATTCTATTATGTTATGAGCACTAATTTCTCTGTAATATTTAAATAATAATTTTTCGAAGTACAAAAGTATTATTTTAGTGAACTGTCAGTGAAAATGAGATATACATCATACAGTGTACAGCAAGATACAACCGACCACATATGCACATGTTCAGTATCAGAATATACTTCACACAGTAACAGTTTTCTTCATCCCCTCTTCCGTGGTATGTGCTATGCTGTCTGTGGGATGGTGCATACAAAAAATTCCTTGCAACTAATGGGACATGTCGCGCGTTTCCTCTCTAGACTATATATCCAAATTACCAACTGTGTGACATCCAATAACCAATGGTTAATAAATCAATGTGTTCTAGTGGTGTCGTTAAACAAAACAAATGTTTTATCCCCTCTTCCACTCCAAAAGAATGCTAGAGTAGAGTGTCATTTGGGAACAGAATATAAATCTCTTTTGAGCAGCCAATATATAAGAGGGTTAAAAGCTGCTCATTTATGGTATGGATCAGGGATGAAGCTTAGCAGATACAAAATAACTATACGACAACTAACAGCCAGAGTCATTTAGAAAGACAGCTGCTTAGCTGAGCAGTGTTTACTTTATACGCCAGGCCCGTCAAGAAATATACCAGACGCCTCCAACAGTTAGTAATAAAGGAGGGACATTGGGGTTTTTTTTGGCATTAAAAAAGGTTGTAAATTTCGGCGATTGGATTCGCTGTCCATACCCTACAAGGAAAGTCCGACACAAATAGTATCACCATTGGCTACTTTGTCTTCTTGACAGGCAAACCTGTGTTAGGCAAACCTGTGTTAGGCAAACCTGTTAGACAAACCTGTGTTAGGCAGCCATTTCCAATAAATTAGTTTTTTCCCAACATAGCTGACTGCTGATTAAAGCATAGGCGAACGGGCTTCACTTTTGTAAGGGGCCTGGCCGATTTTTGCCCAAATTAACCGAAAATGCCTGAATCTGGATAACAACATTTATTCATATTAGCATTACTGCCAAACAGCTATATATGGTTGCAAACAAATCACAACGCATTTGTACGTGGATTACAACTAATATTGTAGTTAGAATGATGAAAATGCATAGTGTAAAGGTTTCAGGCCAGCTCATTTTGCTCGAATATCTCTACCGTTTTTGCCCGAATGTGAGGATTTGTACAAGAGCTGGTGATTGGGGGGGGGGGGGGGGGGGGGGGGGGGGGGGGGGGACTGTCTCGTACGTTTATGGATTAGATGTCGCCGATTACGTTGGTTTTCAAGATCGAGATATGAAGACGTGAACCTGCTGCCATCACCAGCCAATTAATTATAACGTGAATATGGTCACACTCAATTATAACGTGAAGATGGTCACACTCAATCATAAACTACAACGTGCTTAAAATATTTAGTGACAAGAGGTCAAACATTTTTGTAATTAAACATAAAAATAATAATTCTTATTATATCTATATTCGCTTTCCCGGAACAACTTTCATAGTGTGTGCTTTACTGACACCCGTGATCTTTTATCGGCACAACCCAGGTCTGGTTCACAGACAACACAGACAATTTAAAACTAAATACCACTAGATATACTCAAATCACCGCGTTAAGCATACTGATCGCTATGTAGCAGCACTACGTATTCGTTGACTTAGATTTCACTGTATAATTCGAGTACCAATCTTCCCTATCAATGAACTTGCATCAGCAACGATGTTAGAACAACAACAGAATAGCGGACAGTAGCTGGATTGACAGTACTTATATTGGGTCTTCGGATTCATCAGGTTTGACAATGTCCTGGAACCGTAGCGATCTGGATTCTGGGACCCAGCAATCAGTCAGTTTTCTTACACAAATCATTATATCGATTTGGTTCCATGCCCATAGATTACCTAATGACACACCTGTGTATTCTGATTTGAGTCTACTGCATCACTTCACAGTGGCGTGACAGCTAGCCCGTTTCTTTAACCTCTGTTTTCTGACTATTCAGTCCGCCTCCTGCCAGCGTTTTGCTACAACTCGTCGTCCCAAGTGTCTAGCGCCGATAACCGGATGTTCAAGTCCATACCGGAATTCCGGTTCTTATCATAGGGACCGGAAGTTGGCCGAAAACCAATGAGTTCCTCGTCAAAGAGGTTGTCGTAAGTGGGATCGTCTTCGACTGGGTTGTACACTTTTCCATTCGACTTGCGCGACTTCCTCACGATCGCGTAGTCGTCGTCGTTTATACTGTAGTGTTCTACGCCACCGGGCAGCGAAGGGGCCGCGACGGGGCGCACAGAATTCCTATCGGCGTTTCGCGGCGACGACCTGTCTCTAGTCGCAGGTCGGCCATTCATGTCTTGACTGTTCCTCGACGCTTTCGTCGGCGGCCGGTCGTCGTGTATGCTGGAGTACGTCGCGTAGGGGTCGGAACTGAACGGGTCCTCGTAGATGCCGTGATTGACGTTGTCACTCTGGAACGATTCTCCGCTGCGTCGCTTCTCGCGTTCTGAGGCACTGGGGACGTGGATGGTTGCGATATGTCTGCTGTCTGTATGGTGGTTTTGACCGCAGTCTGTGCTGTTGGTCGTGGTGGTGGTAGTGGTGTCCAGCTGTCCTGAAGCCGAGAGTTCTGCAATGCTGTTGTGTCTGAACGTGTCCATCTGTGTACTCTCACTCTTCCACAGGACGGCCTTCTCGCTGTTGGATTCCATCTCGTATTTTCCCTTGGACGCAATCCGTCTGTAGCTAAAAAACAAAGAATAAATTTACTATCTTAAGGTTACACACCACCATTAATTACTCCTCAATGCAGTTCAGTACAATTTCTCTGTCAGAATATATTCTGTACATAATACAACACCATCGAGAGGGCCATGTGACTACTAATTTTAGGGAGTGCTCTAAACTGACAAGTACCATGTAAAAGAACATAGGTTGACCAAGACTTTTTTCAGTTAGCAACCCTCATGCCTGAACACCGCCTCGTGTTGTTGTTAAACGAGTACCACTTGCACAGTTGTTATTAGTTAGTACTACAAACAACAAGTGACTTCAGGCCAATGGTTATTTAAATACAACAGAGGTCAACCTACGTGTAATCATCAAAGAAAGATTTCAAAAAGCATATAATAATTTTGTAGGTTTTTTTTTTTTGTGTGACGAAGTATTTCCTAAACCGGACTATATTAAGCTGATTTCGATACTGTTACGTTATACACCGTAAGTGTTATGTCATATAAAAATTACTTTTAAATAGCATGCAACATTAAGTAATGTTAATCTTTACAATAAGCATATGAAAGCTTCAGAACTCACAAATATTAATGAGTTGCTTTTCTGTACCCATTTTTTTCAGAGCCGTACACCACTGGGGTAGGGTATTGTTGTTGTCCCCCAGAATTTTTTTTTTTAATTTACATTCCCCCCCCCCCCCCCCCCCCCCCCCCCCCAACATCCAGTTAACGTAGGCAAAGGACGGCCCTGGGATGGATTAGTCAATCTGCTCCTCAACACGTGCGCACTGATTTGCTATTGTATGTTTATCGTAGAATAAAGGTTTTGTTTATTTCATCCATGGCTAAAACTAACTTGCTTTTCCCCAGGAAAATTAACATAACATACTGATGACTCACTAACGACACACCGCAACAGATAACTCGAGTACATAGGCAGTCATCGATTGGAGAAACATTTGAGATAAAAGCAGATTTAATCTGTTGCTATTTGATATGCTAATCGGGAATATTCAACGGCGAAAAGCGTGCTACCTGATAGCCTTCGGGTCTTTTACTAATGCAAAAAACCACAACATAACTACTGGGTTAATAAACTCGTGTGGAGGTTTTGCATTTTTTCATCAATGGATATCGTCAGTTGTCTTGGCAAAACGTATAAATCTCACCACCTTTGTTATAATACAATATACAAAACAGATTATATACCATCCTTATTCAAAGTATCGATGTGGTGAAGACAAAAAGGAAATCTATTCTAAATATTTGACTTTTAAATAGAGAATAATACATAAGTGGCCGTTAGATACCATTTATGTCACAACGAGTTGTTTTACAATGTATTTAACGAGCGAAAGCGAGTTTGATACGTTTTTCAACAACGAGTTGTGAGATAAATGGTATCTAACGGACACGAATGTATTGTTACATTTCTTACATATCCTCAAAAACCAGGTTTTAAGCAAATTTTAACATCGTTTTCGACTAAAAGTTATTTACCGTTGTTGCACTTGTTGCTGACTTACACGTCACTGACCCATGATTATCAGGTTAACTATACGTCACAATGTAATCAATTTCCATCGTGTAGTTTTTCATTGGATGTATGGCAGTGGTGACCTGGTCATCACCTAGAAGCAGCCAGTCGTATGTCTTGAACTTGTTAACACACGTGCATGTGTAATCAACCATGTGTTATGAAAATTAACGCATGGTGTTCTCACCAACGGGTGCGTAAGAAACAAAATTCCCGACACGTCGGCTTTAATAACATATACTATAGACCAAGCATAATACTTACCTCATAATAACAAATATCAGCGCTAAGACCAAGGCCGCTATTATAATGCCGAAGAATATATATAATATGACCAGCTCTGAAAAACAGAAGTGTTTCTTGTTAATAAAGAAAATCAAATATTATGCATATACAACCTACCAGTGTTAGTCAACATTACTAGTAATATCCATCAGCGCTAATTGACAGTCTCGGAGAGCTCAACCTAGTGTGGCTATGTGAGATAAGATGGGTAACGTTAAAATATCCCCCCCCCCCTCCCCACCCCCCATCCCCCATGGCTCCCATTTTTGTAGGAGACAGGGTGGATTTTGCCCGAATCAAACGAAAATGCCCGAATCTGGATAACATCATTTATTCATATTAATATTACTACCAAACAGATATATAGGGTTGCAAACGCATCACTACGCATTTTTACATGGATTACAACTAATTTTGATGGTACAATGATGGAAATACATGGTAAAAAGGTATCAGGTTAGTAGTACATTTTGCCCGAATATTTCTACGATTTTTACCCGAATTTGATTTTCTGCTCCAGCACTAGGGGGTGGGGGCAGTTGCCCTCCCCTGCCCCCTATCTTGTACGGTTATGATTCCCCCTCTCCAATAAAAATAAGCGTAGTGATAGCAGGGTTATTTTTCTCATACTAACCGACTATAGTCCGTGTGCGGTATAAGCGAACAGATGAATTGACATAACTGTATACTATATAATGCTAAAACTCATCTAAAACATTATGTATGTATTAACGCTCATTTATAATAGAGGGGTGAAGACAAAATAAGGGAAGAGCCAAGATATGCAGTTTCACCTGAATTGTTATTGTAATAATCGATAATGGAGTACCCAGAGCCTAAAGACATAATTACAGGTGCTTTTCAATGGCTCTTCCATCAGTTGCCTTCAAACTGTATCAACAAATATTAAATCTATGCAATTTGATGGTAATCCGTAAAGACACATTTTTATTTGCAAGTTGGTACGCGTTTTTAAAACGTAATGAAATGTCTTGATATGACTTTTAACGTTTGTATACGCATGCATGCAGCTACTCTACATTCAGGTTGTATTGCGAGCACCCGTTACAGATTGCATGTTTCTTGTCACTCCATCAGTTGAACAGGTATTCAGAAAAACGTGTTTGAACCTTATTTTTATACAGTCATGAAAATAGTCCTATTATTATCACTATCAGGTGTTATTTTTATATCATTACGGAATGGGGAAGACCATTATGACAAGAACACGATCGCAAAACTGCGTTTGAAACCAGTTATAACATCAGTTGCAAGACGAGCTATTTAGGAGCCTTTTATTCCTCTTATTGGCCCTTGATAACACATTTTTTATCCGCTTTACAGATCTCAGCTGAGACTGAGGCTAAAAATAGAAATGTCGATCCGCATGGTAATCGTTTGTCGTGAAGACAATAACCCGTCTTTACCCGCCCATAACGCCTGCGAAATCACTGTAATATAAAGCGTTGCGGAAGAAAAACAGTTTAAGAAGTCGTAAAACTATGGCCTGCTATAATAGTCGAACATAACGTGTACGGTGAAGCAAAATAACGTTTGTATGATATGCAGTTGTCTTTCAGAACTGGCGTTCTATTGCACAATAATCATTTTACCGATAAGACGCGATTCCGAAGAGTCGAAGAATACGTCACAAATCAAATGTCAACTGACGCGATAAAAACGTCCGGTGAAGTTTTACATTCGTTTGATCACATCTAACGATTGCGCTGTTGCAATAAATATCATCTACGCCTACTCTCCGTTTAAAGGGAAGAAACGTTGTTTTAAATTTCGTTTTTGAAATCGGATTAGGTCCAAAATATTTCGGCGACTTCGACTTCTCACTACTGCTAAAAACATTCGATGAAGAGGGGGACGGGACGTAGCTCAATGGTACAGCGCTTGCCTGATGCGCGATCGCTCTAGGATCGATTCCCCTCGGTGGGCAGATCGGGCTATTTCTCGTTCCATCCAGTGCTCCACAACTGGTGTAACAAAGGCCGTGGTATGTACTATTCTGTCTACGGGAAGGTGCATATAAAAGATCCCTTGCTGCTAATCGAAAAGAGTAGCCCATGAAGTGGCGACAGCGGGTTTCCTCTCTCAATATCTGTGCTGTCCATAACCATATGTCCGACGCCATATGACCATAATTAAAATGTGTTGAGTGCGTCGTTAAATAAAACATATCCTTCCTTCGGCGAAGAAAACGTTCATTTCGCCGGCAAGATTAGGGCCTGTGTTTATCGACACCACAGAAAAAAGTTTGTTTTGTTTAACGACACCACTAGAGCACATTGATTTATTAATCATCGGCTATTGGATGTCAAACATATGGTAATTTTTGACACAAACATAGAGAAGAAACCTGCTACATTTGTCCATTAGTAGCAAGGGGTCTTTTATATGCACCATCCCACGTCCGTGTAGTGGCCTTACAGCTATCCAAATGAATCGTCGGACATATGGTTGAGGACCACACACATATTAAGGGAGGAAACCCACTGTCGCCACTTCATGCTACTCTTTTCGATTAGTAGCAAGGGGTCTTTTATATGCACCATCCCACAGACAGGATAGCACATACCACGGCCTTTGATATACCAGTCGTGGTGCACTGGCTGTGACGAGAAATAGTCCGACGGGGATCGATCCCAAACCGACCGCGCGTCAAGCGAACGCTTTACCACTGGGCTACGTCCCGCCCCCCGACACCACAGTACGTCTTGGAACTGGCACAAACCCGCTTCTCCCACCCAATACGTGGATGGGAACTAACTCATTAGGTAGAGCGATCGTCGCGGGGGGGGGGGGGGGGGGGGGGGGGGGGGGGGGTTGGTGGCCAAATCAAACCTTCTCTGTGGACCCATCCTCTGATAGTTTTCCCCGTCCCAACCACTGACCCACGACTAGTATATCAAAGGCCATAGTATGTGTTGTCCTGTCTCTTGGAAGGGCATATAAAACATCCTTTACTGCTAATGGGAACATTCCTCAGAATATATCTCAGAATTATCAAATGTTTGACATCTGGTAGCTGATGGTTAACAAATCAATGTACGAATACAACAGGATTCATGTTGGAAGTCCGAATTATTACTTCCTCGGCAGCGGATGTACTTTTCTTTTTTCCGGGGGGACAACCGTAACATACTTTCTTTAAAATATTCGATATCCTAAAAGATAAACGGACACTATTAGCACCCTTCCTAGTTTCGATTTCACAATGAATGAGAGAAAAATTGCACAATTACTGCATCGTATCAACAGCCATTCGACCAGCATACACAAATGTGGAGATGATTACATCGGAACCGTAACAGACCTAAAAGTGGACCAATATACGATTCTGCAAGACGGCGGCTTAGCCGAGAGATTTATGAGGATTCCAATGTCTGCTGACAGACTCCACGTGAAGCCCCGCATTAATGTGGCCTATTTTCGATAGTCCCCTTTCGTCAGGAATTAATTTCAATCAAATAGCCTGTTCGGATTTATAGAGCAACCTAGTTTTTGCAAATTGTGACAAGATCCAATTTTAATGTCGACAGTATGATTATGGTGGACTATTTAGAAACAATAACATAGTGCCAAACTGAAATAACATTATTAATCGATCGTGGGTTTATGGGAAATATATCAACCCCCCCACCCCCCCACCCCACCCCATTTCCCCATATGGTCATCCCTGGAGAAGCATACAATACTGTTATTTTCATACAGTAATATACATGTATATGTTTATTGCACACCAGTGTAAGATATTGCTTGTGTCATAACTATCACTCACTATCTAACTTGTGTAATATTGGCGTGGCGTGAGCGTGGCGTAGATCATAACGTGTAGTGGGCATCGACATCTGCTTATTTCTGCGTTACAGATTGTTTGCAGTTGGATTGTAATAAATAAAATACTATACTCGCTTGCCCGTCATACCATTTTTATTAAACTCGTGAACGGTGTTGGTATCTGACTCGGTTTTGCTCGTCAGATACCAGAACTGTTCACTAATTTCATAAAAATGGTATAACAGGCATGTTCGTTTAGTATTCAGAGGCGAGTTTAGGATGGCAGGGGCCAGCCTCCCTCCCCCCCCCCCCCTAACTTTTGCAATAGGTATGTTTATTATATATTAATTTTCATTTTTTTTACGATCCCCCTCCAAAGTTCCCTTGGCATTTCACCCCATGTCACTGCCCCCCCCCCCCCCCCCCCCCAATGGATTTCCTGGATCCGTCACTGGTATTATATATGTGTGTGTATCCAACTATGGTTCAACACGAATATTATTTTGTTTGAACTAGTGCAAGGTGCAACTAAATGAGTATCGCAAGCTCGGTGGCGTTGTGGTTAGGCCATCGGTCTACAGGCTGGTAGGTACTGGGTTCGGATCCCAGTCGAGGCATGGGATTTTTAATCCAGATACCGAATCCAAACCCTGAGTGAGTGCTCGTCATACCATTAAAACAAAATAAAAGATCCCTTGCTGCCTGTCGTAAAGGATTGGCCTATGTGGCGACAGCGGGTTTCCTCTAAAAAACAGTGTCAAAATGACCATATGTTTGACGTCCAATAGCCGATGATAAAATAAAAAATCAATGTGCTCTAGTGGCGTCGTTAAATAAAACAAACTTTACTTTACTTTATTTTTGTGCGGTCAAGGGTGTATCCAGTAAACTCGGAAACAAGCTGAACTGAACTTTATTTACATTCTGGCCGTAATTCAACGGCATATGAGGTACATTTTAAAAAATAAATAAATAAATGACAAGATGGCACATTCGTCATAATAATGTACATCAAATAAAACAAGTGTATATCTATAGATTCATACTTGCATGTGTAGACATACATTGCATATACAAATAAAATGAAATTGTAAAAACAGATTTCAGCCATGGGACTTAAGAATATGCATAATTTGTTTACAGAAAACTGCTAGCTTTCTGAGAACACCAGTTTTTTTACTATCAAATAGCATTCTAAATTTATAAACATTTGGTCTAGACTGGCAACACTTTGGCGGAAGTCTTGTTCTTTCATCTTTAAAAAAAAGGACAACACATTATATAATGAAATTCATCACCAATTTCGTTATTTGTACACAGAAAGCATGTTCTATTTGTTAAAGTTATTTTTTTCCATCTGCCTTTTTCAATGGGAAGATAATGATTTGAGAGTAAAAAATGTAATAGTGGTAACCAATATTTTTTCTCAAAATTGGTTAAATATGTCTCGAACACAATATTTGATTTAAACAGTCTGTAACAAGATGTTTTAGATGAATTAACAATTTCATTGTTCCATGTTTTTAAGAACTGATCCTGTAATTTTAAAAGAATTCTTTGTTTTACTAGATTTACATTTGGTAGCTGGTTACACTGTGCAGTCCATACATTTCTATATCCAACGTCATCCAAAACAGATTTGATAAACTTTAACCATTTATGATCACATATTCCATTTTTATAATCATTCAACAATAATTCATATATCAAGATTGATAACTTTGTGTGTTTTCCAGTTATTAGTTTTGTGACGGACCATGCTCTTAAAATTTGTTTCGCCTGTGGCGATTTTAATTGTGTTAGAGGGCCGTGTGCAGTTCCTAATGCACTTAAGCCCAGATGGGCAACTTGTTACGTAATACTTCTGCGCGACAGTCCTCGATCGGTACGCCTAATACACACCCAGCCAGGTGCGGAGGCCATGTGGCTAGTAGTTACGTAATATCTCCGGTAGTGCTGTTTATGGCCAGGAGATTGCTCGCGGTTGGCGACAGCCAGACTGACGATCAGAGAGAAATATACCGACTCTAGTAGAGGTGAAATATCAGATGATAGGGGGAGGTACCGCCTTGTACCCCCAGGCGAATTCTGGTTTTATAATAAATAGCTAGTTTTTAGAGATATCGAGGAGAACGAAAAAGGACGGCTCCCAGGGAACGTAGTCCGTTGGACTTTGGTAAATATTTTTATTTCTGCTCTGTGTATAACCTTGATGTGATTGATGTGACTTTAAATATTTTAATACTGTATTATACCAATATTCTTTAGACAGTGTCTTCGGTCATCTGACGAAGTAAATCGTAGACTTTTTGTTCTAACATTATACGAGTATTTGGTAATATAAAGCTTAGCCAGTTATCCTAGACGACCTAGGTAAACTGTAGGTTATTGTCTTTATTGTGATAGGTACCAGTATTAATTCGGTGTTACAAGGTTACTGAATGAGTAGTTAGGGTTAATTAAAAATTAACCCGTTAGGAATAGAGCTGTAATTCCTTTATTAATTAAGTTCCCCTGGAAGCGTTCCTAAATTATCACACGTTACTGAACGAGTAGTAAGGGTTAATTAAAAATTAACCAGTTAGGAATGGTGTTGTAATTCCTTTATTAATTAACTTCTCCTGGAAGCGTTTCTCAATTATCACACGCGTGGGTGTTGTGTAACGGTGAAGTGATTCGCATATTGTGTAACTAGACACCTAGAGATTAACTAATTAAGTGATCAGTTCTGGGTTGTTATTATTGCTGTTATTAATTAACTACTACGGCTGTACATTTGTCAGCGTAGATTAATACAGATTCCAAAGTGTATTGTGTTTTTGTTGTGTTTCTAGTGAGCTAAACGTGCTATAAATATATATACTTTATATAAAATCGTATCTCTGATCATACCTAGAGACGAGCCATACTAGGGTTTAACCGCCTGTTACAGAGAGATCTAATAGATATACAGTTAGGAGAGATATTTTGATAATCGTGTTTTATTCAGTTACGGGAATTATAGAATCCCCGTGACAAGTTTAAACCAAAAAGTGACATCAAGTGAGACTGGGTAACGCCCCAGTTCTCCATATAACATATTCACAGGCGTTGACTTCTTAACTGACAACAGAAACTTCATGAATTTATTTTGTAACGTTTCTAAATAAGACAAGTTTTCAAAACCCCAAATCTCGCAACCATATAACTAAATAGGTTGTACCATACAATCAAACAATTTCAAAAGGACTTGTACAGAAAGGTCATATCGTCTTCCTTGTTTTAAGATAAAATACATGGCTTTTTCGGCTTGTGAAAACAAAGCTTTTCTAGTATTAGTAAACTTGTTAGACTTATGAAAAATTATCC
>NC_054707.1:70077346-70159846 GCF_016097555.1 Gigantopelta aegis | reverse complement strand
TGATTTTATGTATTGTATTATACTTTTTACCCACAGCTCCTTACACTGTGGTTTTACATGAATATATATCTAAATAATTTTTCCATATACTTACCATTTGTGACACCCAATAGCCGATATGTATTTTTGTGCTGGGGTGTCGTTAAACAAACATTCATTCATTCATTCTTACAAATATTAAGACGACCTGAAACACATTGAATATACAGACACTGATATTCGAAACAAGAAAATATATTTAATATGTAAGTTTAATCGTAGAAATTTTTCATTAGTCGGAAACATCTTACAATGCAGCAAACTCGAGAATGTCCCTTTAAAATGCATGTATTGCCATGTAATGAGGTAGGACATACATCGTCTTCTGGGGCAAAGGGGTCACAAAGGCCTTGGGTTTGTTCCCCATCCAATATAACATTACCAAATTATTGAGTAGCCGTTATCTATGTATGTATGTATGTATGTATGTATGTATGTATATATATATATATATATATATATATATATATATATATATATATATATATATATATTCTGTTCCAAGACCACAAGTGGAAACAGCTTAATTATGCGCATGCACTCATCATCGAATGTCTTAAATTAATGCACGATCGAAAATTAGGTTACGCAAAGTCAGATTTGCGTGAGTGAGGATCGAACGAGACGATCGTTTTGACATTTTTGGGGGCCTGTTATCTGTGACTGAATGAGCAATAGCTGGTAATTTTGACAAGTTAAGATTCATATAGATGCAGCGCGTGGTACTTTCCGACTGTTGCGTCTGATGCATCTGCGGCTTGCGTTTTGGGCATATACACCATATACGATTATTTTAACGCGGCTGGCTGCTTGTTTTCTTTTGGCAGACGCAAGCATTGCACGCATACAGTTTAGATGTTCTCATTCAAAATAACGTATTTCGATTTATTTATTTGTTCATGCTTGCGCCGCAAGCTTTTAGTCTTCAGAACCATCGATGTAGTATGAATATGCCTTACACCTCATCTACCCACAGGCAGGCACGGTGGAAGCAAGTAGACATTGGGGATGGAGCTGACTGAGATAGAGGGCGTAAAGCCAAGTTTCTAGGGGGTTCGGGGATACGCTCCTCCGTAAAAGTTTGAAAACTAGATGTCATGAAATGCAATATCCTGCAATCTACAAGTACAATTCACCTCTGCCGTAATAATCAGATTTACTACCAATAATATTTTTGATTCAGAATTATTGGGTGGAGGTGGGGGATCTAGAGCCCCCACCCCCACCCCCACCCCCCTCCAGCCGCTGATCCGCCGTGCCTGCGCACATGGTGTGTACAGACATTTTTTTATATAGGGGCTTGAACTGGGATACGAACTCGGCAACTTTTAGCCCTAACCACTACACACTCTCGAGACCACGAGCAGGCTAGTTAGTACGTCAATATAAATGATGGACGAGCGCGATTGTCGATAATGCTGATTCACTGAGTGAAACGACTTGTGTGAACTATATTTCACGGCGATCAGTACATCGCGATGGAGTGTGCAATATCAACATGACATACCGCTGATTGGCTTGTCGTCTGCATTAGTGACGTCACCGGAAAAGTCTGACCACGCATAACGAGGGTCCTCGACCCAGAATTAGTTATAATGCACGGGCGTTTTTATGAAAACAAATTCAAACAAATAATTATTGGAATGGAACCACTGCGTCGCCGGCTGTATAAATCTACAGACATGCGCAAACATAGATAACCTGATCTTTAACGGTAGTGCCCTGGCTGAAGGTACGTTAACACTATACGACTTATAGCAACACAGTGAGTATTATAGGTTCTAGTGCCCATTGGAGGGTTGTGGGAGGAATGTCATTTGGCACGACGCTCAAGCTCAAAGAAGACTTCAGATTCAGACGCTGGTTAATAGTTTTAACTACTTATTAAACAAAACATTTATTCAATCTTTTATGATTCACTCGTTTTCTTTTCATTTTTGTTTTCTTCTCAGCTAAAGATTGTCTTTTATTTGTTATTTGTCTTCATATGCTACTCTTTCGATTAGCAGCAAGGGATCTTTTACATGCACCATCCTACAGGATAGTGCATACCACGGCCTTTGTTATACCAGTTGTGGAGCATTGGCTGGAATGAGAAATAGCCCAATGGGTCCACCGACGGGGATTGATCCTAAACCGACCGTGCATCAAGCGAACGTTTTATCACTGGGTTACGTCTCGCCCTATATAGTCTTAGAGACGTAAAATAAACATGGGAAGAGACGGTTGTTTAGAGCAGTTTATTGGTGTATATTGTGGATTATGAATAATTTAACACCCCCCCCCCCCCCACCCCCCCACCCCCCCTCCCCCTCACGAAAGTGTAATTAAAAGTGGCACTTCACACGAGCGGGGGAGAGAGGTGTCAAGGGATCCCGGTGACTGCCCCGTGGATCTGCCAATGCAAATCTCGTATAGTAACATCTCAATAGTAAAAAGCACCCAGTGCGAAAGCACCGTTAGGTAAAGGCGATTGGACGGATCAATAATCCACTTTTACAGGCAGTTGTAATTCAATTTCACGATTCTTGTCGTTTGTGTAACTACATCAATTGAGACTAGTGTGTTGATCTTGATAAACGAGGCCAGTCTTTTGATATTGGTCTGCCTTGATTCCTCGTTATTAATATCGATATACCAGTGACTACAAAAAGCTATGCCGTTGTAGCGTCGCGCCGCTGAATAAAGAAGAAAACAGAAAGTTCTGCATGTTAACAAAAGGTATAGACGTCTCTGACGCTTTGCCGTCATCCCCCCCCCCCCCCCCCACACACACACCCCCGTCTCCCGCCAATCAAATGTACACGTACACTGTTGTAGCTTCGCGCCAAAACGTTCTGTATCTAACAAAACATATAGTATATACGCACAATGCAGAGTCGAATGGGCATTTGGCAAAATAGTGGATGATTCCATTAATCTCTATCCAGTGCCTCGTCTACCGGAGGACAGCCACATCCGAGGAAATCCTTTACTGGAGATTCCATCCCTCTTGCATCGCCACAAAGAGGACTGCCACTCCCAGACAAGTTTACTAAATCAAAACTAGCATAGGATAGAGCTCAGCTGTGACGACATGAATCACTGTCAAAGCAGTGATGATATTAGGTGTTCGTGAAAGATGAGCATATCCTGCCCCACCGGTGGTACCCGTCATGAGTACTGTGCCCGGTATGTGTGTGTGTGTGTGTGTGTGTGTGTGTGTGTCCGCGTGCGCGCGTGCAAACGTTTTGTTTAGAACAGATTTTACGAAAGGACTAGCCCCGTGTTCACTAAACTATTTTACTGGCTCCCGATGTGGTTATTTGGTTTAACGTGAAGTGTTTAAACCAGTCAAGCGAATGGGGTTGTTTCTGCTTGGTCTGGCTGAACAGTTTTTATACGAGATCCAGGAGATCCGCACGCTCAGCCGCCATCCACTCATCAACGACAAACATCTACACTGTTTCCTGCTTATAGTAAGGTTCGAGCACGCTGTCCTGGGCATACGCTTCAGTTGTCTGAGCTGTCTGTCCAGGAAAATGGTTAGTGAGAGAGACGTCCGTGTAGTGTACAGCTATCCAAATGAATCGTCGGACATATGGTTGAGGACCACACACATATTAAGGGAGGAATCCCGCTGTCGCCACTTCATGGGCTACTCTTTTCGATTAGCAGCAAGGGATATTTTATATGCATCATTCCATAGACAGGATAGCACATACCACGGCCTTTGATGTAACAGTCATGATGCATTGGCTAGAGCGAGCGAGCGAACGAGAGAGAGAGAGAGAGAGAGCGAGAGAGCGAGAGCTATGTTGTAGGTGTGTGTACCAGACAAGTATCTTAACATTACCACTACTTAGGTTATTCATGCTTCTTAATTTAATCATATTTAAGCATAAAGTATATCAAATTACCTTGACCTCACTACCAAGTGCTATCGAACTTTCTACATACACTTCGGAAAATGGCTTATTGCCAAAAAACAGCAAAACGTTTACATACTCATGCAAACCAAGCACTTGCCTTGCAGGTATAAAATACTAATTTAAAGGTTAATCCAGTCGTGTCGTGTAAAATGCCCTCAGGAACCATTCGTTGGAAGCTCGCTAAATTGAACAGGATAGAACTCGAAATGAAGACAATTTGGAGAAAAATTAAAAAAAAATTAAAATCGAAATTATATCGATTAGCCTCCAAGTACATTTTATTTTAATTTTTTAAAATTTTGATTTAAATTGATTTACTACTACTTTGAAAGCCCGGTAGTACGATATGTGAAGTGTAAGGTTAGTGTGTGCGTGCGTGTGTGTGCATGTGTGTGTATGTGCGTGTGTGTGTGTGCGTGTGTGTGTGTGCGCGCGCGCGTGTGTGCGCGAGTGTGTGCGTGTGTGCGTGTGTGTGAGTGTGTGCGTATGTGGGTGGGTGGGTTCATTCGCTATAGCGGGGGTGCACAAGCACATAATGAGTACAATTGCAAAACAAATGTTTCGGGCTTCAAGTAGTGGGTGGGTGTAGGACACATGCTTACTAGCCCCCCCCCCCCCCCCCCCCCCCCCCCCCAACACACACACACACTTTCTTCGAGCCTAGTTTCTTATTATTCTAATTTCTCTCTTCCTTGTCACTTGCTGAAGATACTGCAATTTTAGCACGTTGTTCTGCACACAAGAGCCAGCTGCCTGGGGTGTCAGTCCAGGAGAAATGTCAGTGGGTTAGTATGATGGAGGGAAACCATTGTCGTGACCCGCGATACTCTTCCAGAACGACTTGTCGCAATTATTGTACGTTAAACAATTAAAAGCCGATGTCGATTTACAATGTTTAGAAACCGTTATGCACTAACAAAAGGCTCATATAGACTGGATGCGTTGCTTGCAAGCGGTTTGACGGTTGTGTCTGATACGTCTGCGGCCTGCGTTTTGGGCATATTATACGATTATTTCATAGAAGCTAGCCGAATGCGGTTTGCAGGAGCACGCATCGCACGCATACAGGCTAGACGCTCTCGTTAAAACTAATGTATTTCGATTTGTGTTTTTTTTGGACAGACCGCACGCAGTCGTTGCATCCAGTTTATATGAGTCTTAAGTCAGGCTAGTACATGCTGGCTTGGCAGCTACGAACCAGCGGCTCCCATCCTGAGCGAATTTAACAGCTAAGTACGGCGGCTCCTATCTAGAGCGAATTTTAAGTGCTAAGTACGGTAGCTCCCATCTAGAGAGAATTTTAACCGTTAAGTACGGCGGCTCCCATCTAGAGCGAATTTTAACAGCAAAGTACGGCGGTTCCAATGGAGAGCGAAATGTAACAGCTAAGTACGGCAGCGCCCACCTAGAGCGAATCTTAACAGATATATACGACGGCTCCCAACTAAAATGAATTTTAAACGCGCTCTCTCACAGATGGTTGACCTAATTATTGACCCAACAAGGTATTATATGACAATATATACATTTGATTTGTACCTAAAAGTACTTTATTGAACCATCTACATAACCACCATATCACACTTATTATTGATATTTTATAAAAATAATTGAATTATGGGTACGGTCCATAATTCTGAGAAAAATAACGGCTATTTGCAGAGCAGAGGTGTGACGAATTATTCTGAGTCACGTGACGGGCATTTCCCGAATAACCGCAGTGCCAAAACGATTTACCAAGCTCGTGTAACAAGAACGCTTGACCGTCCTCTGCGACGTAGGGTAAATAAAGAAAAAAACCCAATGAAAATAAGTTATTAAAAAATAATAAAAACATGTACTGAATGATAATAATCTTATACATTAATTTATTTTAGTAACAGAAGCATGTTAAACGTCGACAATCCCGATTAGTTACGCCTTTTAAATTTATCGTTAGTCGTACGCGAAAAACTCTTAACATCTGGATCACAAACACCGTCATTTTCCACATTGTCAAATTCATTATTATGCAAAATATGCCATAACAGCTGACTTGGGATAGGAATTTTTACATTTTTAAAGAATACTCTGAACTAGACGGTGTTTATATACGATGTGACTATATATACGAAGGCCGTGTATATAGCCTCCACTAACGAGGGCTGGCTATATTCACAGCAAAAATGTATATAGGCGGTAAATAAGTACATGTATTTGATTGATCCATATTACCGAACCATTTGGAACAGGAGGAATACAATACTAAGTACTGTACGAACAGTGCATTTTCTGAACAGGGGAGGGTGTGTGTGTGTGTGGGGGGGGGGGGGTATATGAATTTAGCGGACCCTTTTGTGTACGTTTTCCATAGATATATGAATAGCGTCATATTGTCCCTACAGTACGAGCAAAAAATTTATAATAAATAAATAAATAAATAAATAATAATAATAATATTATTATTATTAGCCCACTCTAACCTTTTTGGGGTGGAGGGGCGGTGTTTTATCTGGAGGAGTTTTGGCTATAAAAATACAAGATTAACAAGCGTGCACACACGCACAAACGGCAGGCTGAACTTGTCCCTGCACGTAGAACTGGATTCAAATGGGTTAAGTAATAATTAGCCAACCTTTGGACGACAAAACATGCAACAGTACACTGTTTTTTTTTACGCTATACATTAAAACCGAAATACCACTTTGCGAGCCAGTCAAAATAATTAGCACACGCGCCTAATAATAATAATAATAAATGGTGACTTCATGTTCCAACTGTTTATTAAATTATTTCAGCGTATTCGCGGTTATTTTTGTCATGAAATAATATATATTTTTTATTATTTGCCACGTATATAGCCGGCCCTCATTTGCCAAGTCTCTATACACGGCGATCGTTTATATAAAATCCAAAAATACATCATACGGTTGTCGTATATATAGCCTCATCATTACGAGCTGGTTTTTCCGTATTTTTTGTCTCATCACAAGAAGAGTTCCAAATTTTAAAAATGAAGCGTATCATGGAATTCCCTCGATCGTAGTTCAATTAAAATATTTTGGATCATACAATAACTAGGTTTGGTATTCCAAATGAATGTAAGTTTCATTTATAATGCATATTTAGAGAAACAAGGCCCACTAAATTCGTGATTGAGCTCCTTTAACTGCTAAGTGGGTAGGTGTAATGCTATTGTCAGACTGTTAACTGTCACGACGAAGTTACCCAACTCGACGGTTGCGTTGTAATTCCCCCAACTCCCAACTTACGACGGGTGCACTCAGATTAAGAACTAATGATTTATACTACGCGAATCGAGTTGTAAGGGCGCTCAGACTAGCAACAGTTGTAGAAATCGCGAGAGCAGGCGATTTGTCGTGAGAAATAGGACATGCTGTAAAGTCCGCCCCGTATTGGGCCCCTGGCTTCCCAGAGGCCGAACCCTAAGCGGACATGCTCGAAACCTTCGTGGTATATGAGCATGCTAAAGTATACCGCACCGCACCGCATGCTGTAATTGGTACGATTCCGACACGACTTGTCATTGCGATTTAGGTGTTCTCACAGTGCGATTCAAATCGACTGGTGCCCCCTAATCAAATAATGAGGACCCCGCTTAAGCCATCGAGGACGGTTATTGATTATCAGTGAGTCGCCATGTTATTCCTGGTGAATCATCCTGAGTCGGCAGCAATTTTTAATCACGAATCACCAAGATTTGGTACGACACCAGTACGATGCACGACTCACGCCGACTCAGGACGATGTAACACGACCCGCGACGACACAAGTACGAATCAGGACAATGTGCCCCTAATCAAGACGACAAAAACAAGTTGTGGCTAATAGACCTCTTTCACATTCCCACTGCGCATATGCGCGAAGAGTACCGTCCCTTGCCGAATTGGACAGTATCGAGGCTATATGCAAATTGCAGGGAATCATTAACTTAGATGAAGTCTCTGGAGCCGCCTGTCAAGGGTATTTTAACAACGCAAAATTAAAAGATTCATACCATAAAATTAACTTTAGTGGAATGTGTTTTTTACTATTAACAATTAGAATTATAGTTAAATACTCACGCGGATTTTCAGTGATGTTTAATTCTCCACATGTATCAGTATTTAAAATTTAATAAAATATGCCTCCCCTTCTCCCTAAAAACCCCCAACAAAACCCCTAACTTACATAGACCTTTATCACAGCTCTATTTTCCCCTTATAGTTTCATTAAAAAAAACCCAGTCGTACAACTACTAATCAATGTTGCATGTCTATCCACAAACTATTTATTTATTTATTTACTTGTTTATTTATCTTATTTTATTTATTATTTTATTTTATTATATTTTCATTATCATTTATATCTGATACATACAAATTCACTTGAAATAATATCTGATATTTATGAAGTTTTAAAACATATATGAGCCGTCACACGCGAAAACTTACAACTTAGCATGACGTCAGAAACCGAGTAAACGCGGCTCAAAATTTGACATCACATGTAAATGCGGAAGTAAATCGAAATTCCATGTAAACGGAGCTCATCAAATGCGAGCGCCGAGGGGGCGCAGAGCCGTAGACGGGGGGGGGGGGGGGGGGGTGTGTGTGTCCCTATATATATATATATATATATATATATAGAACCCCTTGCCAAACAATGAGATGACGCCGGTTATACTCGAGAATAATACACGAACTTTTGTTGAGAAATATACGTTAACAAGTTGCATTACGTTGTGGTATGCATGTGAAATGAACCACGACAAGAAACCGTTTGTTTTCAGTCGTACCTATGTATTTATAATAAATGATACTTGGCATACTTCTTACATTCCACAAACAGGACAACATACACGACGTCCTTTGATGGATCATTTGTTAGGACGGGAAATAATCAAACGGGCCCACTGAGGAGGATCGAACTTTCAGCAAATGGAACCTCAGACAGACGTTCTTGTTACGTTATCCCGGTCATTTGGGGACAAGGACTTTTATATGTAAAATCCGATTTTTTTTTTCATTTGAGCGGAACTCTCAATCCCCCGATCCCCCCTGGCTACGGGCCTGACATGGTACTTAATATGTTTGCTTCAAACATTCAAACGAAGTACCTTATGACTGCGCATAATAAACCCTCATGAGTTTATAATAAAGAGACCATCCTGAGTTTGTAGCTATATTATCAAGCTGTAGGCTAGTCTAATCTGTTATAAATAAAACTTACATCTTTCTTAGGTTAAATAATCTTGCTTCGAATTTAAATAGCTGTATATGCAATACAGTTACATTTCTGATCTTTCTCAAGTCGGTAGCAACCAAGAAGTCGGGGGGGGGGGGGGGGGGGGGGCTATAGCGCCACTTTTATAAACCCGGTTTAAAATATGGCTTTTGCCCCCCCCCCCCCCCCCACCAACTAGACTGTGTACCTCCACTACAGATTATGCCCCCTCCTCTCCCCCAACTCCAGATATCGTTCCTACGGGCCTGATTCTGTTTTATATACCATAGCTCAACTTTCATATGTATCATTTAATTTTATTCCAAATACCGAACAAAATTTTAAATAACTTGGTGAAAAGAAATCCCGACAAGAATCCTGAATGTATTTATCTGTATAATGCTTTATAAATATTTAAATTATGTTAAATACAATAAATATCTGCATACATACACGCGCGCACATATTAATATTATTTCAGCCCATATCCTATATTTATTGCGTACGAATCCGAACCGATGGCGTTAACAACAAAATATTTTTTATTTCGTGATAAGCAATAATTCATAAATGTCTCCAATAAGTCATGTTGGATGTCGACAGAATGTTCGGGTTCCCTACTGATAGAATAATCATGGAGATAATTCACATTCCTATTGTGTGGCCTCCCATTATCTATGCCCCCCAACATGTCCATATGTCTATTTTTGCGAGATCTCGCGTGAGTTCGTGGTTTGCGTCCTCGAGTTACCCCGCAACGGGCACATGCGCAGTGGAATGTGAAAGAGGTCTATTTGTACTAAGTCGTCGTGAGTCTTGTTGAGTCGAGTAGTAGATGCTGATTCAACTCGACCCAGTACGACAAACCGCTCCACGAATAGTCAGTGTGAGTCGGCATCCACGTCGTGAATGTATGACCAGGGCTTAAACCATCGAGGATGGTTATTGATTATCAGCATTTTGTTTGTAATACACTACTAGTGGATAGTGAGTACTGACACATCTAACAAATTATTTCACAGTGGGCTTTAGCTGGTTTCTAACAGCATACAGATTCTAACAATATCAAATACAATTACAAATTACTTACTAAATTTTAACGTTATTTCCGCTGGATCTGCTCTGTTTTCTATGGCGGCTATATCGAACCCTGAGGAAGCAAAGAAGAAATGTTTTATGTAACGAAACACTGGACACATTTTAATTTATGCTTATATGACGCTGCGCATATGGACCACACAGATAACGAGAGAGGACACCCACTGTCGCCACTCTGCGGCTGCTATTTTGGATTAGCAGCAAATGATGTTTTATATGCACCATCCCACAGACAGGATAGTACACACCAGGGTTTTTTTAATACTGGCAAGAACAAAAAATAGCCATATAGGCTCACCTACGTGGATCGATCCTAGAACTTGGGAAACAGATATACAACATATAGTTAATTTCACATATAGCAATGTCATGTATGTTATTTTCAATGAATACCCGATGCTGTTATCCACGGCCAACTATCCACCACAGGCGTTCGGCTTCTGGGTCCCATTCCACGAAACGATCTTAGCGCTAATATCGTTACCATATTTTTGAAGCAATCTTAGCTCTACCAAATTGTAAAACCATCTTAGGCTAACACGCCACTATAGCACAGGCAATAGTGATGCCATTGCCTACGGTGATTTTACAATTTCGTAGCGCTAAGGTCTCACTACACAGATGTCATCTGCCATTGAAACCCATGTTAAACTGCCCAACTTCAAGCGAAGATTGCCCATAGAACGGGTTCTTGTTGGCACTAACAACATACACCATTGTGAACATACATTATATAAGCATTTATATTCACTCCAAAATTGTGAACATTTCCGTCTCATTTTTTTGCTATATGACCGCATCTAGCTGTAGTACCGGTCCGAACAGGTGGTTCATTAACCGATTCACTCCGGCTGTCACTTGCGCTATATACCCATGTCCCAAAAGGTCGATGCACAATATTACAAAATAACATGGGCAAAATACAGCCAGAAGGCTTACCATTAAACATACATATTGTTTTAATTCTTCACCATTTCCTAGAAGTGAATATGTGAACCATAACATGTGCCACAATTAGGAACTATAGTGGACCGTGATCAATGAACTCTCACCCGGAAGTGATCTGTGTAGTGAGACCTAACATTGCTTCGAAAACATGGGCCCTGGTTGGAGATTCTAGGTGTTTGATTAGTACCAGTCGATGGAACACCTTTGCGCGTTACGCAATATGGCCCGTCATCATATATAGAGACTAATCCTACACCTAGAACCTCCAACCAGGACCCGAACGCCCGTGCTATCCGCGTGTACAAACAACACAATACCTTTCTTTGTTGTGTCACCATGCTGTTTGACTAAAGACCCTTTGGGGATGTAGTTTTTCTTCGAGACACTAGCTGGTGGTTGTGATGACGTCGTCCATGACGGCACAACAGGCAGCGTTGGCGTTGCTCCACAGACTCTGACGTCTTCCGGTGATATCGCGCCAGGTACGCTCGTGTCGTTGTAAACTGCAGAACCAAAAAATAAAACATTTCACATAATGTATTAATTAAAGAAGCAACTTATTGTAAAGAACGGTTTAAAGGCAGCATTATACAGAAGTTGGCTTCCTGTTAAATACAAAGTCACACGATTACATAACATAAAAGCTACACCTCTTCCAATAACGCCTGCAAGCTAAGGAAATTTTGCAAAACAATTGTCTTTCTTTCTTCTTTAACTAAATATGAAATAAATTATGCGTTTTTGATTTATGACTATGAAGCTATAATCCAACTACATAACAAAGATATCGAAAACATTTGGAATATAATGGGTGTGTAGATGGTGGAATAAAACAGACGATTTTTGTGAAAGAGTATGACATTTCCTAACAATACTTGTACCAAATATGAGCAAGAGAAAACGTGAACAATGTTGACAGGGAGTGGTATTCTCCACCTAGCTTTGTATGTGTAAAGTTAAATGACCATACGACGCTAAGGGAAAGAGACATTACAATAATTTAGTATTTAGCTTTACTTAGTAGTGGGAAAATAAGAACAAGCTGTTTCCCAATGTATCTTGCAAATAGCCAATACATTATTTTCTTGCTGGGGTGTCGTTAAACATTGCCCGTGTATGTGTATCTGGACACGCCCTAACTCACTGGTATAGGACAGAAGGAACTGGTCGGACAGGTCTTCCATGGAGGACGGCAGGAAGCTGGTGATATAGACATCTCCACAGGATATCAGCTCCTGGTTCACCTTGCGCAGGTCACAGTACGACTCGATCCGGGACTTCCCGCCCACACACTCCGTGTAACGGATCTGGAGAAACTGGGACGTGCAGTTCGGCATCCCCTTCTTGCTGTAGGCCAAGTGAATGATGACCTTTGTTCTCTGACCGTGACCTATCTTTATCAGCCAATAGCACTGGCCGGAAAGAGCGCCATTGCCGTCTGTGTAACCGGGGTTCATTATTACTCCAAAACGATTGGTCAGTTCCTTGTAACTTCCGGTGCATTTGTTGGCTATCATCGACTCTGTGAAAAGAGAAAACGAAAGAAAGAGATGTTTTATTTAACGACGCACTCAACACATTTTATTTACGGTTATATGGCGTCAGAAATATGGTTTAGGACCATACAGATTTGGGGAGGAAACCAGCTGTCGCCACTACATGGCTACTCTTTCCGATTAGCAGCAAGGGATCTTTTATTTGCGCTTCCCACAGGCAGGATAGCACAGACCATGGCCTTTGTTGAACCAGTTATGGATCACTGGTCGGTGCAAGTGTTTTACACCTACCCATTGCGCTTTGCGGAGCACTCACTCAGGGTTTGGAGTCGGTATCTGGATTAAAAATCCCATGCCTCGACTGGGATCCGAACCCAGTACCTACCAGCCTGTAGACCGATGACCTAACCACGACGCCACCGAGGCCGGTAAGAGAAAACGATGACAAAGGATTAGAAATAATCTACATTCATATTCAAACCTGTCTGTAACAATCAGACAACCAGTCTTTATGAGCAAGTTGTCATTATACTAACAAATACAGGCAATTATTGTAAGTTATGTGTATCGCCCTTTTATAAGTAGGTAATTGTTATACAGTGCTATTGTTATGATCGACTACAGAGACAAATAGCTATTGTATAAAGCTCCTTCTATATATAGTGTTTGATATAGATTGTATGTGCAGTCTCAAACAAATGGAATAAATTAAATACATGACCTGTTATAAGAGCATGCTGCATAAATCAAGTTATTTTGTACTATATTAGAAGACGTGGAAGAATATTAAAATAATATTAAATATATGCCGGTTGTTTCATTTATTCAGCAGTTTAGAATTAATGCGAAAATATAGAAATTCATCGTTACATTTTCTAGCAACCAAAATGGTGCACATGTTTTCCTTTTTTGTTTCGCTACTTGCAACGATCGTCTAATTATATTAATTTATTTTAAACGAGTTAGATTATATGACGCATAATCAATATCAAATAATTATCCTGTCACTAACAAAAAACATAGTTGTTTCGTTATTATATCTTGCCTCGGATACAGTGCTTACGAGATAAATATTGCATTCTTAATTCCAGTTGTAATCGGTAGAATTTGCTGCTGGCATCGTGAATTGGATTGTGCACGTGCATTGTCTTCCATCGGCTAAATAACATGTCGTTGGTCTTTTGTTACAGTTTGTAACATTATCATTCTGCGGGCTCGAATACCGCTTGTCTGTAGTAAACGACATCGGATACAGCACACTATTATACTATAATTGGGAATCGAATCATAATGTGCTAATAACAAAGCCCTCCCCCCCCCCCCCCCCCCCCCCCCCCCAAAAAAAAAAAAGCCTTTAAAATCTCATAACATCTTTGGTCATGGTTGTCAGTGCATGAATGAATGCAAAAATGTTTAACAACAAACCAGCACGAAAAATGCACATCGGCTATTTAATTGGGTGGCTAAATAAGGTAAACAGTCAATGCAATAATTCAGGAAATACTCAAAAGTCGACCTTGCGATGGCAGAAGATTATTATTACAATATCATTGTATAATTTATAGATACATAACCTTAAAGGGACATTCCTTAGTTTGCTGCATTGTAAGATGTTTCCGATTAATAAAATACTTCTACGATTAAACTTACATATTAAATATATTTTCTTGTTTAGAATATCAGTGTCTGTATATTAAATATATTTCTTGTCGTCTTAATATTCGTAAGAAGCCCAATCTGGATTTTGTCTTCAAATAATTTCGTACGTACGAAAAAAAGAATTTTAGGAAATCAAATGAAATTTAACCTAGTATAAATATTAGAACGATAAGAAATACGTTTAATATACAACCACTATTATTTTATGCAGAAAAATATATTTGATATGTAATTACGATCGTTGGAAAGTCTCTGTTAGTCGATAACATCTTAAAATTTGCAGAAAAGTCAGGAATGTCCCTTTAAAGAGCATTCTCAAAGTTTCAATTGTCACATTTCGCTAATTTTACAAATTAATCGACCCCAAGTGTAATATTTACACAATTAACTCAAGAATATTTAAAAAAAACTGTAATATGTTGCCACTGTTTGTAAACAGTGGTTTCCTCGAGATTAATTGTAAATTATACCTGCATTCAAAAGAAACTTTACATACAAAAAATCAGAATAATTTGACAAATATAGTTGTTATTCGAAAAGAACCAATTTAGAAAACTACTTTAAACACACTTCGCATGTATCATGAAGTGCATTGTGACGTTTAGATTTTGAACTTCATGATACTTCCATATCCCACCATACCGTTTGTTGGTTGCCTTGTAAAGTTTCTTTTCGACGTCAGTATATAACGTATATAGACAATTTAATATCGTTGGGTTTTATTAGCAATGGGTTTCATTTCCCATCATTTGTGTGGTTCTTAACCATATTATTTCGGTCGCTCTATAACCGTAAACAAATGTGTGTTTTGCTTAGTTAAATAAAACAGGGTGTGGCTAGGTGGCAGAATAATCTGAAATCAAGTTACGTCGTTAAAACAAATCTTCTTGATAAAAGATAAGAAAATGTGTAACACAATACAAAATGGACGTTATGATGTAGTGTATAGCTGTGTTACTGCCAAATGAATCTGGGTAAAAGAACGTTTTACACAAAACTGGGTAAAACAAAGGCGACCCCCACCCACCCATCTAAATCTACAAATGTCTTGCGTCGCCACTTGTAATATATGAATTCAATATGATTGCAAACTTATACGGTTAATGTTCAATGTTATGACCTAAAACGGTTTAATTTAAAAACAGTCGTCAAATGTAAATCTGTTTCTTATTATGAAAAAGAGATTTCCTTCGCGCCAATTGAGTGCACGTGTCTAGGAGGCACACTGTTTCCATTAAAATACATGGACAAGTTAACAAACCAAAACGACTTGAATGCTAAGACGTAGACCTTCCCAGCCTTGTTTTGAACCCCACGTCCTTTTAAAGTGTATGATGTGATTTTGAAATGAAGATTATGTATCTGTAGTATCTGAGTGTTCGTGTGATGATTCTTTTTTTTTTTTTAAATAATCTATTGTCTTGTTGTTATTGTTGTAGTTTTTGTTGTTTTTCCTTCTTCTGGACAGCACATACCATATACTTTAATATACTAGTTAAAAATGACGTTTTGCAACTAATACGTATTCTCTAACATTGCGCTAGAAATTCTCTTAAGAACACAAATACAATCGTGGCCTGAATATTGTCCACGATACCATGGCATATTCTGAAAAAGCTGTACATGTATTGTGTTACAAATTAGTGTCAGAAAGTGATGGCAATATGTAATCGTGAAAAATCAGTTTATCTTTATTTCGGGGGGGGGGGGGAGGGGGGTCCGTTGGCACAAGGGACTTTAAAGCCAATAGAAACATCCAAGTGAGCAGAAACACCTGGAATAAGTCTATGGTCTCACTACACAGATGTCATCTGCCATTGAAACCCATGTTAAACTGCCCAACTTCAAGTGAAGATTGCCCATAGAACGGGTTCTTGTTGGCACTAACAACATACACCATTGCGAACATACATTATATAAGCATTTATATTCATTCCAAAATTGTGAACATTTCCGTCTCAGTTTTTTGCTATATGACCGCATCCGGCTGTAGTACCGGTCCGAACAGGTGGTTCATAAACCGATTCACTCCGGCTGTCACTTGCACTATATACCCATGTCCCAAAAGGTCGATGCACAATATTACAAAATAACATGGGCAAAATACAGCCAGAAGGCTTACCATTAAACATACATATTGTTTTAATTCTTCACCATTTCCTAGAAGTGAATATGTGAACCATAACATGTGCCACAATTAGGAACTATAGTGGACCGTGATGAATGAACTCTCACCCGGAAGTCATCTGTGTAGTGAGACCTTAATCACCCCACCACCACCACCATTATTACCACCACCATCATAACCACCACCACCACCATTATCACCATCACAACCACTACCATTATCACCACCACCTCCACCACCACCACCACCACCACCACCACCACAACAACAACACCAAAGGATGTTTGCATGTCAGAATTATGTCAATAACGCATGTCCTCTTCAGTTTCCTTTTCAGATTTTTGAAATAATACAACAAAAACAACAATAATAAATAATAATAATAAATAATCATTAAAAAAAAAAAAAAATGCCTTCCCAGTAACCGACTTTTACTATTAGTTTTCAGGTCACTACAAACCCATTTTCAAGGATGACCTGGTAAAAATATATATTTCCGGTATAGCGTGTTATATGAGGTACATTTTTATTACTGAAACCTATCGACGGAAGACGAGGTACATCGCCATACGACTGCTACAACTCTCGCGAGATCGGTGACGTCAGGCGGAAAATATCGTGCTATATTCATTCAGCCAATAAAAACGATCGCAATATACCACCAACCTTTTAGCTAATTGAAACTCCAGAGGATAAGAGAACATTACATTTCTACAACTTCGGCATGACGTTTCTCTCTTTAGCTAAGGAAATTCAAAATGACTTTGTACGGGTTCTGCAATAGATTGGTACCATGCTGTTCAAATGACAACGGCGGAACGGCTGACAATAAATCAGTTTCCTTTTTTTCCCCCTATAACTAAATTCCTTTAATAGCGTGTGGACGTCTATTGCAATCCCCCGCCTTTCAGTTTGTCCGCGAGATGATGCGCCTCTCAATGGATCGGCTCTAAATACAGCATTGAGTAATATAATGACTTCGCCTGCGCTACGCCAAATTAATCATGCCAATCCCGCGAAAGAGTTCCGTTGGTCCCGGGATCCATAATAGGAATCCTGAAATGAAACGTTCGTCCATAAGTAAGGTTTTATAGACTAAAACGTTCTTTTAACCCAGTCGAAGTATGCGTATTTGAAAGCCGAGTAGTTTTCTTGAAATCAGACAAAGACTTAGAATTTATGAAATTGAACAGGTCCAAGATCATGTTTGCTGTGGAACTGTCAAATATGAGTAATGATAAAATAAAACCACCAAATCCCCAACAAAAACACAAAACCCTCCACAAAACCCCATATAGATCCCTAAAATAGCTGGATTCATTACCACCCCTAGTGTATATAAACTGCTAAGTACGAAAAATCATATTTTAAGCAATAACATCTCTAACAATAGACCGGCCACGGTTTAGTTTACACAATAAGAGTGGGACGGTGCTAGGTTCTGGTGTATGGACACCCCCACCCCCAACAAGGGGCAAACGGAAAGGGGAAGGTGTGTAACTAGTCAACGCTACATAAACCATGGCCAGTCAAGTTTTATGAAAGTATCAACGAACTGTACGGAAAACAGGAACCCTACCTATATATTTCACCAACTATTTAAATAATGTTCTACGAAACATAAAGAGCATGTATATGTACGTAACTAGCCCCTTTGCCCTCACCCTTCACTATCTAGAGCACTGTTTCTGTGGGTTAGACAGCTTTTTTTAACATTCAGATATAGCTTTTGTAGTTTGTATCAAGGTAACGGTTTCTTCAGCTGTGCTATTTATTGCTTTTGATACGAATTTACAAATAAAAATGTGTATACATGAATAATTAAAAACGCAACTGTATTTACATCTTCGTGTTGTTCTTCTCTCTCATCTTCGTCGTTTTAACTTGATCTTCGTGCCCATATCCGACTAAGATCCAAGCAAGTTGTTCTAGAGACATACCTCAGCTATATGGGTTGTCTGTCCAGAACAGATGGTTAGTGGTGAGTATCTGGTGAGAGAGACATTTTACACCTTCCCATTGATTTCAATCTGAGTGGACGCCGGTGCTGGGATGTGAACTCAGTATCAATCAGCCTTAAAACCTACCTTTTACCTAAATTCTGCGCCATAAAGGCAAGCCTTCTTCTTCCTCTTCTTCTTGTATTTGTATTTGTAACATGCAGAGTTAAATGACAGAGCAAGTCGCCTGGGGTGCCGTGGGTCCAGCGACGCTCAGGTTTGAAATCTTGGAAATCCAATGTCTGAGCGCGGTGTAACCATAGCTAGCCACAAGGGTCCCATTACTCTCGTTTATTGGCCTGATGAGGCACGGATTCCTCTGTGCCTGAAGGCCGCCTGGGCTGGAAGAGCTTCTCTTTGAGGCGTATGATCACATATTGGATGAGAATAACGTCGTATTTGATGAATCGACCCACTGTCCAATGGGGTTATTAAGATTCAGCACTGCTGACCCCAGTCATCTATTTATATTTCAATAATACCACTGTATGATTAATCGAGTTGTTTGACATCAGATACAAGCACACATGAAACGATTTGTACTCAATTGATTCGTCTTATTGGGGTGCGTTTCTCATTAGCCAGGGCGTTGCGGCGGACAAAAGGATATGTGCTTTCAGCTTAGCTGGTTATATTCGCTCCAAATGGTCCATATGACAGAGCACGATTTAAAAATACGAAAACTGTCATTTATTGTGAAAATATCAGCTAATGCTATACGTCACTTTAAATTATTCCATTATTTCAAGCGTAGTTCATTACTGGAATTAAACAAAAAAACAAAGAAGAAAAAGAAAAAGAAAAAATGAAAATGAAATTTTTGCGAAACCTTTTTACATACTAATTCTACGTAGGCGAGTCTTTCAGAAAATTAACGAGATGTCTTCTGTGTATGCATTTCACCATTCACCATTCATTATTATCAAAGGCAGCATCCTCTAGTGGAAGGATTAATTAGATATTGTTCCCAGATCCAGTCAAATATAACGATGACCATGATACATACGCAGTTCCCTAGCTTTGGCGATGTCAGTCCTTTTATGGAAGCATGCTAAAAGTTACCCACCCCACGTACGCAGTTCTGTAAGGGTCATTACTACCAATCACCTGTGTCGTTGGTAGGTTGGAGTTTAAAGGGACTATTTGTTTGTAAATATTCAAAAGATTTTTGGCAAATAAAATATTTTACCATTATTAAAATTACAATTACAATTTGTTTACATTTTCTTGCTTAGAATATGAATATCTCTAAAAGCAATGCATGTCTGGACATTGTAATGTTTTATAGTAATCTCAATATCAATTGTTTATCTAAAATAATTTCATACGCACGAATTTATTATTTCTTCCCACGGTCAGACTAAATTTAAAATGACTCGGCCAAAGATAATTCCAAATGTATTTATCCATATAATGCTTTATATTTAAAATATATTACGGTAAGTCTAAGATAGTGTTTAAAACAGGGGAAGGCAGGATGTGTGTTAATTTTGTTGGTGGGAGGGTCGGTGGTGGTGGTGGTGGTGGTGGGTGTGAGAGTGGCAAACGGAAGTCTAGCTAGGACTGAATATTCCCTTTAACCTGCCTTAAATTTGGAAGACACTGGCATGGATTCGTATCACCGTGTATTTTGACGGCTCAGTGAGGTCACGCAAAGCAATTACATTAACTTAACTCACCAACTGCTAATAACTATTAATCCATGTTCTAGAAAGACAAATAACGTTTTTAAATACCCAGGATAACGTCTTTGAACCTCAACTGGCACCCGTAATTGGATATAAGCATGAAATCGAGTTAAAACAAACGGAACCGCATGCCAGATGGCTGCTGGTGTGCTGCACTATATCTTTTTATCATCTTTCTTTCTTTTCAACTTATTTTCGTGCTTATATCCAATTACGGTTCAAGCACGCTGTCCTGGGCACACACATCAGCTATCTGGGCTGTCTGTCCAGGACAGTGGGTTAGTTGTTAGTTGGTTAGTGGTTAGTGAGAGAGAAGAGGGTGTAGTGGCCTTACACCTACCCATTGAGCCCTTAAGAACTCGCTCTGGGTTGGAGCCGGTACCGGGCTGCGAACCCTGTACCTACCAGCCTGTAGACCGATGGCTTAACCACTGCGTCACCGAGGCCGGTCTTTTATCATCTGTGCAAACTTTAGACCTTGAAGTGATTATAAAGTGCTTTGAACATATTTTGGTGGGGGTTTTTTTTTTACTTTCGAGTATTTGTATTACAAATTTACTGTAAATACAGAAGTAGGGCTAGCAGACTTGTAACCATGAGCAGTGGATTTTGAAAATCACTCATCCCATGGCTAGTGGATTTTGAAAATCACTCATCCCATGGCTAGTGGATTTTTTTTTTTTTTTAGAAAAGTCTACAAGCCCTGCTTGAACCATTACTAGCATACAGTTTGTATACAGACCTATATGACAGTGTACCCTAACGTCGCTGTTGCTATGACTACAAACCTGGCAGGCAGACGAAGTCGACAAAGACGTTGCGGAGAGCAAAGACGTTGGTCATGCAGTAGGTGGGCATCAGTGTCCTCAGCCCGGACGCTCCACACGACTGTTGGCCCTCGCACAGCGAATACAGCGTCACGAACGTCGACCACATGCATGTCTCGTCGCCGGCGTAACACGTGACTTTCGTGAAGTGCACCACTGATCCGCTGTCACACTGCAGACCCGGGCTCGACTCGTCGCAGATATTAGACTTGCATTTAGTCATGTGACCTGTAGTAATGAGAATCGTGAAAAAAACACACAAAAAACAACAATCATAAGCATCAGCAGCATGTATATATATATATATATATATATATATATATATATATATATATATATATATATATATATATATATATATATATATACAGTGAAACTCCTCTAAACCGGACACCCTAGGGGCCAAGTAAAAAAGTCCGGTTTTAAGAGGTATCCGGATTATAAAGGTTCTCTTCTGCACATATTTTTAAAAAGGGACCATGACAAAACGTCCGGTTTCACTGTATATATATACACACACACAGTCAAACCTGTCCTAGCGGCCACCTGTATTCAGCGGTCACCTGCCTTAAGCGGCCACATTTTCCCCTCCCAAACGATTTATAACGTAAATGCACCTGCAATAAGCGGTTACCTGTATAACGCGGCCAGCGGCCACCCAAATCGGATCCCAAATCGCTAAAATACCTGTACTGAGCGGCCACAGTAAATGTTTACTATTATATAATAGGGATATTTAACAACAGCGTTAAGGCGCGGCAAATAATCGATCTTCACACCTGTAGATTCAGTTACTATGGTTAAGGACCACACAGATTCTAAGAGGAAACCCGCTGTTGCCACTACTTGGGCTACTCTTCTGATTAGCAGCAAGGGATCTTTTATTTGCGCTTCCCCACAGGCAGGATAGCACAAACCATGGCCTTTGTTGAACTAGTTATGGATCACTGGTGGGTGCAAGTGGTTTACACCTACCCACTGAGCCTTGCGGAGCACTCAATCAGGGTCTGGAATCGGTATCTGGATTAAAAATCCCATGCCTCGACTGGGATCCGAACCCAGTACCTACCAGCCTGTAGACCGATGGCCTGCCACGACGCCGGTCTTTTTTCCTGAAGGAGGCGACATGTCAAAAGTTTATTTAAAGTACACTGAAGCACACATCCATTAATTAGCAGTAAAGACGCTAAAAGAACAACATATGTTTTAAAGACTATAATTATGTCGCAACCTGTAATCAGCGGCCACCTGTCTTAAGCGGCCACTTTTATCTACTCCCTTGTGTGGCCGCTTAAGACAGGTTTGACTGTGTGTGTGTGTATATATATATATATATATATATATATATATATATATATATATATATATATATATCGATGGATCGATATATAGATAGATAAACTACTACCACTGTTAGTTGTTGTTGTAGTAGTAGTAGTAGTAGTAGTAGTAGTAGTAGTAGTAGCAACAGTAGCAGTAGCAGCATAAGTAGTGGTAGTGATAGCAAAAGAAGTTGCCACAGAGGCCGATGATTTTTTTAAAGGGACTCACACTGTACCAAATTACATTTACATTATTTATATATACGACAGTCTTCCTCCCAAAACACACAGCAGAACAATATATTACACCTACCTTAAGAAAAATAAAAATAAATCCATTATATTCATCGTTTAAGCCCCAGTCACACTGTCAGGTATTGAGGGCTAGTTATTACGTTGTTAAAAAACGGCAATATACGTAGTATAACGTATTACATACAGCTAGAAAAAACCCTCTACACATTTGAAATAGCCGACTCAACATACAAGATAAAATCAACGTGAGCAACATTAGAGCGAACAAAATCTGTTTTAAAGATGACCTGTCGAACCAACAGACGTCTCTGACTCAGTGGATTATACAAGGGCTTTTCGCTTTTTCGCGTTCTGCCAAAATTAATTTTCTCCAGATCCACTGTGTTAAAACCAATACATGTGGATACATGGCAGTGCATCGCGTTGATGTCTGGAGGTTTGTAAGAGTACCGTAAGCCTACCAGATGAAGTTTATTAGCTGCTAATATAATCCATGTGTATCGTGTATTCCCAGGACATCACACTACAAGTATCGCGTAGCTCGGTGGGAAACGAATAAAAAGATAATTCCCTATTAATTGGAAAGAGCAGCCATTGCGGCGGAGACACACGGAGACTCTAGGATGTGTGTCACAGTTAACAAATGTTTCTCACCTTAGGCGCAAATTCCATTATGTCCGTAATCGGCATGCGTATACTCGTACGTATACGTCATCCGTAATGCGTAATACGCATCAATCACTTTCTGGGGCGGGATTTAGCTCAGCCGGTTGGGTGCTCGCTTTAGGTGCTTGCGTCGCAGGATCGAATCATCTCGGTGGATCCATTCAACTGATTGGGTTTTTTTTTATCGTTCCAGCCAGTGTACCACAACTGGTCAAAGGCTGTGGTATGTGCTTTCCTGTCTGTAGGAAGGTGCGTATAAAAGATCACTTGCTGCATTAGGAAAATGTAGCGGGTTTCCTCTGATGACTACGTGTTAGAATTACCAAATATTTGACATTCAATAGCCGATGGTTAATTAATAAATCTGTTCTAGTGGTGTCATTAAACAAAACAAACTTTTCAATCACATTGTATGGGTTGAGTGGATTCCATGTATGCGTTCTTTGTACGCGTGTGTGTAACCTGACACCGATAGCCGACGTGAATGTTTGTGCCGGGGTGTCGTTCATTCATTCATCCATTCATTCATTCGTCCCCGTCGGTGGGCCCATTGGGCTATTTCTCGCTCCAGCCAGTGCACCACGACTGGTACATCAAAGACCGTGATATGTGCTATCCTGTCTATGGGATGGTGCATATAAAAGATCCCTTGCTGCTAATCGAAAAGAGTAGCTCATGAAGTGGCGACAGCGGGTTTCCTCCCTCAATATCTGTGTGGTCCTTAACCACATGTCTGACGCCATATAACCGTAAATAAAATGTGTTGCGTGCGTCGTTAAATAAAACATTTCCTTCCATTCATTCATTCATTCATTCATCCTTCCATTCATTCGATCGTTCACCCGTGTGTGTAGCCGATCCCTCTTACCATTGTGTATTACGTATACGTAAACAGATTACGGACACGTGGAATCTGCGCCTTATTGCAGGCAATGAAAGCTGCGATCTCGTCGATACCACATTGTAATACCACTAGATGTAACCACTACTTCGCACGGAAACGTTTAGATGTGGTGTGGTTGAACAGTTTGTTTTGTTTAACGACACCACTAGAGCACATTGATTAATCAATCATCGGCTTATTGGACGAAGAACATTAATTTTGGTAACCCTGACAGTCTTAGAGAGGAAACTCGCTACGTTTTTCTGTTAGTAGCAAGGCTCTTTTTATGTGCACTTTACCACATACAGGATCGCACATACCACTGCCTTTGACCAGTTGTGCTGCACTGGTTGGAACGAGAAAAATACAACCAGTTGAATGGATGCACCGATGTGGTTAGATCCTGCGACGCAAGCAACTCAGGCGAGCACCCAACCGACTGAGCCAAATCCTGCCCAGATGTAGTGTGATAGTCTTACACTAGGCTTCCCCATAAAGATACGAGTTATGCAGATAGCCAGCCGTCATTAACCGAGGCTATACACGGCCGCCGTGTACATAGCCATTTCTATGTTAAAACTGTGACAAAGCCTTCAAGAGCCGTTGTATTTATGAAATTCATAATTGTACGCCATAATTAACACGATGCATGTATAGCTGTCGACTGCTATATTTACAACAAAAACCAGTGGAATAGCGCCCCGCTTTTTAATATATAAAATAATAATGCATTGCATACGGCTTAGCGTAGAGATTATAGCCAAACGGTCTCGGGTAATGACGTGCAACAGTAAGGATATTAACATAATTGGTATAATTATTCTGAATAATACAAATACATTCGTTAAAGGTGCTCTTATTATTATTATTATTATTATTATTATTATTATTTATTATTATTATTGAATACTTCCCCCTGTACTCAAATCCCCCCTCCCCCCCCCCCCCCCCCCCCTCCAGATAAAAAAAAGTCTTCTGAATACACGTTTCCACGTACATAACACAGCTTTTAACGTCGAGGCACTGACTGGAACGGGGAAATAATTGATCAGCTAAGACGTATATGAACCATATGACCTTAAACGGACTGCGAGCCACTGAGCTACACTCCACTAACATCCTACTAACTAATTTCCCGAAAGGCGGTTTTTATTGTAGATATGTGTCGACATTACGACGGTGATAGATCCGCGGGAAATAAATACAACATAATCTACGGGGACACGCCATAATAATTAATACAATGCGAGATGGGCAGCCGCTGTAATTTGCCGTAATGGAAATGACCACCGTTGGTCTCGGCCGGCGAGCGGTTTTCGTTATATATATATATATGGTGCTCAATAATAGATAACGCCGGACGCCGAGGTTTATCGATTCGCGATTTTCCTTCCGTACATAAAAGTGATCCATTTTTAATCATTTGTTACTCTGCGAAAACCCCGATAAATTTACTTGTGCCTCCAGACCGAGACAGGACTGGCAGTTTTGATGTACTTGTGTAATAATATTATGTCCAACTACTAGGTTTATTAGGCGGGATGTAGCCCAGTGGTAAAGCGCACGCTTGAAAGTTAAAGTTTGTTTTGTTCAACGACACCACTAGAGCACGTTTATTTATTAATCATCGGCTAGTGGATGTTAAACATTGGTAACTTTGACATGTAGTCTTAGAGAGGAAGCCCGCTACATTTTTCTATTAGAAGCAAGGGATCTTTCATATGCACCATCCTGTAGACAGGATAGCACATACTGCGGCCTTTGATATACCAGTCGTGGTGCACTGGCTGGAACGAGAAGGATTGATCCCAGACTGACGCTCTCGTTTGATGTGCGGTCGGTCTGTGATCGTACCCCATCGGTGGGCCCATTGGGCTATCTCTTGTTCCAGCCAGTGTTAAATAAAACAATCTTTAAATGTTATTACCGTGGTAGTTTTAAAAAGGGCCAATTTGGATGATAGTGGGAGTGCGGTGAGCTGTCAATGGTAAAACCTGTAACTAACGTGTTGGTCAAAACTAAGATGATATACCTTGCCGCAGCCTCCACAGGCAGATAATAAATTAAACATTTATAAACTGTCACTGCAATGTCTAACATTGGCAAAGTTAGTTCTCCCGTTGTTTTCGTCTCTCAAACATGAAGCGTGCCTGTTACAACCTCTCAAAAAATCATAATTAATACTACTAGGTTGAGTGTAAAAAACAGCAACAAAAATAACACGTCACTTTGTAAACGGAACCTTAATTAACGCGTTGTATCAGTGGAATCTTAATAGTAAAAAACCCACCCCAGAACTGAGCACCTTTCTTTGCATTTCATTTCAACTTAAAGTCGATATCTATATATATATATATATATATATATATATATATATATATATATATATATATATATATATATATATATATATATATAAAACTCCAATGGGCCCGACGATGACGTGCGAAGGTGGAGCCCTTTGTAATTTTACTCAGCACTCGACAAACTGACTGGAACAGGGTGTTCGCGACAAAATCTCTGAACACAACGTAGACCCAATAATGGTTGTGGTTTGTTTTGTTTAACGACACCACTGGAGCACATTGATTAATTAATCATCGGCTATTGGATGTCAAAAATTTGGTAATCCTGACTCGTAGTCATCAAAGGAAACCCGCTACATTTTTCCTAATGCAGCAAGGGATCTTTTATATGCACTTTCCCACAGACAGGAAAACATATACCACGGCCTTTGTCCAGTTGTGGTGCACTTGTTGGAACGAGAAAAACCCAAATCAGCTGAATGGATCCACCGAGAAGTCCCAATAAAAGTATTAAATTAAGACACTGATTAATGTTCTGGCAACTAACATTTCGTTATTCTTTCTTAAAGTTAGAAGCCACAAACGCTGCCTGTGTCCATCTTTCAATCTCACGAATGTTCAGAATAGAATCGCTTGGACTTTAACTTCAACATACAACCTAACCACAGCTCGTTCAGTGGTATACGTAGATGCCATAATTCGTAGTGCTGATCCACCCAACCCATATCCGGATTATTTTCTGTGCGTGAGTGTGCTCCACGACTGACACATTAAAGGATATGACCTATCTATCTATCTATCTATCTATCTATCTATCTATCTATCTATATATATATATATATATGTGTGTGTGTGTGTGTGTGTGTGTGTGTGTGTGTGTGTGTGTGTGTGTGTGTGTGTGTGTCTGCGTGCGTGCGTGTGTGTGAGGCATTATCGGTAGGAAAGTCAGGGCTAATACAGAAATTTTAAAAGGGGTGAGTGGACTTTTGTCTTCAGTAAGCGCTATCTAGTATGTGATGATTCAACATTTTGACCAAACACATAAAAAGAGATATACACAATGAATGTCATGAGGAAAGTGAATGCACCCCTGCACCTCGTCCCTGAACCCACCTATGAACAGGTCAAGGTCAAGGTCAAAGGGTTTTACGTGCACGTTCAGAGCAAGCTGTTGTAGCGCACGCCTGTCGTGGGCACAGTTGCCGGCCTTGGCCGGCCTCTCTGTCCAAGACATCCTATGAACAGAAGAAAGTTCACCTAAAATACACCTACCAGGCACACATGTGAAGGTCACGTGGGCTTGCCGAATGACATCATGCGTGTCGTTGCAATAAGCCGACAGTACATTTCTCAGTCCAAGACCACCACACGACCTTTGGCCGTTGCATAAATTATTAATGGTCGCTCTGGTAGTTGGAGTGCATCCGTGGCTGTCTGAGCCGCACACAGTGCTGTGGATATTGATTATGCTGTCTCCATCGCAGCGTAAACTCTCTCCATCGCCCTGACAAGCGTCGGCAGTCTGATATTCTGAAGAAAAGAAAGAAAGAAGTATGTACATCAATCATAAAGTGTCAGAATCATGGACTTTCTTCTTCGGTGTAGTTAGCAGTGGTTGCTGCACACCCGTCAGTATACATTTTAATACAACGGTTATGAAAAAGTCACAATATGGAGAGAAACATCAGCATGTACTTATTTACACAAAAAGTGGGGGCATACTTTTATATTTACACACTTTTACACTATTATAAAGCAAAATATCTGAAAGGGGTGGGTGGGCGGGCACATGCTCCTTAGCCCCCCCCCCCCCCCCCCCACCACGCTTCCTACACCAGTGCAAAATTGACCTACACAAAACATCAATAAAGTCATGACATTTTGGAGTTACACACCATTAAGCTCGAGCATCTCCTCATTTTACCGTTATACAAGTGGCTGCATACAACATGAACATTTTAAAATATTTAAAAAAACCTTCAAACTGCTGAGTTGTTTACATGCTATGGTGGGTAAACTACTTGAAATCATAAAAGAAAACTCTGAAAAGACCGAAAAACACAGAAGAAAAATCTTTATGGAGACCAAGAATCCCTTCGCGTCACTGTGAGATTCATCCTGGCAGCAAACATCTTCCGGTGATATCATTACAAGAAGAAACGAAAGAAAGAAGAAGACTCTGAACAGACCGTTTCTTCCCTGCCCACCCCCCCCCCCCCCCCCCCCCCCTATTATGTATTATTTTACAGTAAAGACAAGAGGAGTGGTGGTATGGCGCCTGGTGATTAGGACTACGCAGCTGGGAGGAAACCAGCAATTCCGTCGAAAAATGTGTCTCGCTATTAGGCGAAAATTCCAATTGTTCCTCAATCCGTATACGTAATCCATAATATATACATAGTGTAATCGGATACGCAAAGGCATACGACGAACAGATAAATGGAATCTACTCAACCCATTTGCACATAAAGTGATACGCATTAAGCATTACTGATTACGTATACGTATACTCATGCGAATTCTGGACAAATAGAATTTGCGCCTTGCCCATCATAGCTCAATTATTGATGCACTAAGGGCTGGTGTAGTATTGAGAGTGCATGCCACATTCCTAAAGAACAAAGGGTTCCAAAATCCCAGCGTTTAACAAATATAATTTATTTATTACCAGTAAATGAGATGTAACACGCTACTCGGCTCCATATTTCTGGGGAAGTTTACGAACAATGCTCGTTAGCAAATTTTTAAATTTGACCACCTACCGCAAAAACAGACGTAATATGCCAATATCATCCACTACCGCAAAAAGAGATGTAATGCAGTCAATATCATCTACCACTACAAACGGATGCAATAGGGCCAATATCATCGACTGTTGCAAACAGATATAATATGGCCAATATCATCGACTGTTGAACACAGATATAATATGGCCAATACCATCGAATGTTGCAAACAGATATACTATGGCCAATATCATCGACTGTTGCAAACAGATATAATATGGCCAACATCATCGACTGTTGTAAACAGATATAATATGGCCAATATCATCTACTTCTGAAAACTTATAAAATAGGGCCAATATCATCTAATATTGAAAACACTCATACTACGGCCAACATCATGAAGAATTGAAAACAGATATAGTACGGCCAATATCATCTACTACTGCAAACATATATAGTACGGCTAATACCATCTACTAATGCAACAACAGATATAGTACGGCCAATACCATTTACTACTGCAAACATATATAGTACGGCCAATACCATCTAATACTGCAACAACAGATATAATACGGCCAATACCATCTAATACTGTAAACAGATGTAATAAGACCGATAACATCTACTATTGCAAAAACAGATATAATATCATTATCTACTACTACTACTACTACTACTACTACTACTACTACTACTACCACCACCACCACTACCACTACTACTACTACCACCACCACCACCACCACCACCACTACCACTACCACTACCACTACCACTACCACTACCACTACCACTATTACTACTACTACTACTACTTCTACTACTACTACTACTACTACTATTACTACTACTACTACTACTACTACTACTACTACTACTACTACTACTACTACTACTACTACTACAGAAAACAGATATAACACGGCCAGTATAATTTATTACTAAAAACAGATACAATACTGCCAATATCATCTACTACTGGGAAAAAAAGAAAACAGATATAATTCGGTCAATAGCAGCTATATTAAAACAGATATAACACGGCCAATATCATCTTGTGTGAGTCTTATATATGTGTGTCATGGGGTTTTAATAACTGGAAGCCAACGTAAGACCACTCACGGCTCCGGAATGACCCCAGCCAAATTGATTGGGAACGATTCCCAACTGAAACCAATGTAGACTGTGATGTAAAATGGGCCGCCATCACTCCAGGTGAAGTATTGATTACACGACCTATGAGTTTTCAGCAGATCCCGTGTCCCTTCATAACGCATTGATCTCGGGAATACGAACAGCAGATGTGTATACTAACGAGTCGGGAAGCAAAAATAAAGTACTTATGTGGTAATGACATTAGAGACGGGAGTGATATTTTGGTAAAAAGAAATGACACAGATCTCAGCTTTTTCATAACATAACTACGGCACTTGATCTTGACAATATAGAGAAAAACCCCGCCGTCACGACATTGCTAGTCGTGTTATCGATTAAGGATGTTCCAGGATTCATTACATGACGGGATGGGTGGTGTGGGTAGGAGTATTGATTTTTGTATACTCACAAGACATAATTGGATTTAAATCAAGTATTTTTATAAGAAGAGAAAAAAAAGTTTGTTTTGTTTAACGACACCACTAGTTCTCATTGATTAATTAATCTGTCTATTGCACGTCAAATATTTGGTAATTCTCACACGTATGGCTAGTCTACATTTTTTTATTAGGGGTAAAAGATCGTTTATATGCACTTTCCCACAGACAGGTCAGCATATACCATAGTCTTTGATACACCACTCGTGGAGCGTTGGTTGGGACAGAGCAAAAAAACACACCCAATACTCTGGTCCATGCACCTCATTCGAGCGCTTTACCCACTAAGCTAATTCCCCTTGTGTGATAATAAAAAAGCGGCAGACCCACTAGATATAACATAATTCTTACGGTGCCTTCCGCATACCACCTTGATATTAATTCTAGAACAAGTATTAGAAAAATGGGGTTATGTACGGTGCACTGACCCTATAAACAAGATAACACATAAATCATGCATCATTTGACTTACACCTAATATTCATACTTTCGAAAACACTATGCGTTGAGCATGGAAAATAAACTACCAAATTAAGTGGAAATAATGATCATACGGCAAAATAAGGAGAAAATCGTCTGCCGCCAAGACCCGCAAGTAATGGTTAGATCATTAAATGACATTCATTTCTCGCATTGTTTGACGTGGCGTAATGGTGTAGACTGTCAGTTGCCTTCCTGATGGCTAGAGGCCACGGCAGGTGTTGGTTGACTAGCACAGCGGCACGCCAAGCATTATATTCAATTACACATCCATTGGAATACTCTGACTCAGATCAAACATTAAAATCTTAGAAGTGACTATGGACTATGGAACAAACGAGTGGGAACATCAGTACCACAATCTCACGAATCTTGCTTAAAGACGTTTTAAGAGTTCCCGGTGTAGATATTGTTCAAATAACAGACGAGTTATGGAGTTCCAGCCAATAAAACATCGTTTCTGCAATTTAAAAAAATATATATATGTTGCGACGCCAGTTTTGTTTCGAACAACAGGGTCGTATCCAAAGAAGGAGGAAGAGGTAAAGACAGGGGCAAACATTTATTAATATTGAAAAAAAGTACAAGTTTACAGACCCCCACTCCCATCAAAAATTCTATAACACTTCAAGAAACACTTCTACATGCATGTACACAAATTCAACTAGTCGATAACTTTGAAAGAAAAATGAATTATAACGCGCCAGGTTTCTTCAAACGGTTCTGGTACGTCGTATTAAAGCGATTTCTGTTGTACCGAATGTCCCAAAGGCCACAATTTATACTTTCTTGGCCTGCCCAAGTGGTTCTAATGCACTAGAAAATTAGTTAGCTTGCTGATTTATTACATAAAGAATTGCGGCCTCAAGCCCAAGTGATGGCGACAGCTATGGACGCGCACGTTTCCACTCGTAGAGGGCGCGCAGGTGGAGCAACCCCAGACGTCCTGATGGAGTAGCGGATGACGGTGCGCGGACTAATTTGGAATCATCGCGACGCCGGTTGTCACTGTTGTAGGAACAGTGGTTTCGTGATATAACACTGTCACGGGGATTCTATAATACCCGTAACTGAATGAAACACGATTGTCCAAATATCTCTCCTAACTGTATATCTATTAGATCTCTCTGTAACAGGCAGTTATACCCGCTGTGGCTCGTCTAGGTATGATCAGAGATACGATCTTATATAAAGTATATATAATATAGCACGTTTAGTTCACTAGAAAACACAACAAAAACACAATACACTTTGGAATCTGTATTAACCTACGCTGACAAATGTACAGACGCAGTAGTTAATTAACAACAATAAATAATAACAACCCAGAACTGATCACTTAATTAGTTAATCTCTAGGTGTCTAGTTTACACAATATGCTAATCACTTCACCGTGACACAACACCCACACGTGTGATAATTGAGAAACGCTTCCAGGAGAACTTAATTAATAAAGGAATTACAACTCTATTCCTAACTGGTTAATTTTTAATTAACCCTTACTACTCGTTCAATAACGTGTGATAATTGAGAAACGATTCCAGGGGAACTTAATTAATAAAGGAATTACAACTCTATTCCTAACTGGTTAATTTTTAATTAACCCTTAACTACTCATTCAGTAACCTTGTAACACAGAATTAATACTGGTACCTATCACAATAAAGACAATAACCTACAGTTTACCTAGGTCCTCTAGGATGACTGGTTAAGCTTTTTTATGATTATTTAGGACAGTGAGCCTACAGATTACTGCGTCAGATGACCGGTAGCACCGTCTAAATAATATTGGTATAATACAGTATTAAAATATTCAAAGTCACATCAATCACATCAAGGTTATACACAGAACAGAAATAAAATTATTTACCAGTCCGGACGGACAGCGATCACCTGGAGCCTTCCTATGTTTCTCCCTGATATATCTAAAATCCTAGCTATTTATTCAAAACTCTCAGAGACAGCGAATATCGCCTGGGGGTACAAGGCGGTACCTCACGTATCATGTGGATTCTCCACAGCCACCACGCCGGCATATCTTTCTCTGATCGCTAGACTGGCTGTCGCCATTCCGCGAGCAATCCCCTGGTCATAAACAGCACTAGCGGAGTTATTACGTAACTACTGGCCACATGGCCGCCGCACCTGCGCTGGGTGTGTATTAGAAAAAAGCTCGACGACCGTCGCGCAAAGGTATCACGTAACAAGTTGCCCATCTGGGCTAAGTGCATTTGGAACCGCACACGGTCCTCTAAACAATTAATATCGCCACAGGCGAAAAGAAATTAAGAGCATGTACCGTCACAAACACACAGACAGCAACCTGGGTCCGTATTCAATAAAAGTCGTTAACGAATAATAGGCCTACATGTTTTAAGAGGGCGACCTGCTATCCGAAATTTACGAAAACCCCGAAATTTTAGTTCCATATTTTCGTATTCAGGAATTAATGCCGAATATACAGACTGTTATTCCAACTGAAAATCAACCATTTCTTATTATTACCCATATGGGCTCAAATATACGGGATAATATGTTTTCGATCTCTGCAGTGTGCAGATTGCTTCTACAGCCACTGATTGGCTGGCTTAAAAATCAAGACGTTTGGTTGGTTGCTTCCCATGGCCGGAACTTCACTTTCATCCATATAATGTTTCCATTCATGAGTCAGATTACACATACGTTATACGATCTACAAAGATTTACAAAAACAAATGGACTTATTTATTTCGTAAGCATGAAATGGTATGTTTTCATAAGCAGCGGCTTTAGTAATATGTAAAAATAATTATTTTCAAATGCAAATACAGTTGTATTATTTTGTACTGTAACTGTAAACATTTGGCTGTAAAAAGAAAGCCGTTATGTTGTACATTAAAAATCAGTTAAAATTGACAATGGGTAGTAAAGAGAATAACCAACTCGCTACGAAGAGTTACGAATTATCTGTACCTCGTGAATGAACATTCATTCACTCGGGACAGATAATTCATAATTCCTCGTAGCTCGTTAGTTATTCTCTAATTATATTCCAGAATTTCGCTGGTCGCCCTGTTTTTATGATATCAGTTATTTTCGTTCAAATACACAATAATTGTCATAAAACGAACCAACCTCACAAACACGACACTACATACCACGACCTTGAAACGGGAAAAAGCTCAAGTCCACTACTAATTCATGTGCAGTAAACAAAAACAAATTAAAACCCGCAAAACTTCGACATTGGACGGCACGTGCAGAGTGGGGTGGACGGAGGGGAGTGGGCGTGGCGCTAATCTTGGGGCTAGTTTTCACTGACCATCGCAGGGCTTAGAAAGTTTAAGACGTACCGGAATATAGACACTAACGCCCCAGAAACTATAAAGTGCATCCCCCAGATGTCACGGTGAACTGGGAAGACACGCTATTAGCTTTGTAGCCAGATTGTTGGCACATTCCGAATGCTCCACATCAACCTGTTCTGGCAGGTTACCATGTGGAAATACAGGCCAGACACATTGCCATTCCAAGGAAATTCAAAGAGGGCAAAATGGTTATGCTCCCTCGTCGATTTCCTGCATAAAACGGTTCAAAGAAGTCACGAGTGGGCTATAAGTAATTCATGCCACATGTAGATAAACTCAGTAAACTACCGCCACCCACTGGAGACAGTAAAGTTAGTCTTGTGTCGTTCGTGTTTAGTCTCTGTGGGTGTATGGGTAGGTGTGTCTTGTGTTATGCTTGTTGAGTAGATAAAGCCCCATTATTGTAAGTCTAACATTTAGGTGCGGCTTCAAACTTAACGATGATTGGCTTCACTGGAGTTTATAGTCATATTAGACATATACATATTTACAAACGCATAGACACGTACAGTGCACGGTACATACATACATACATACATACACACACACGTACGCACGCACGCACACATACATACACACATACATACACACATCCACGCACGCCCGCACACATACATACACACACTCATACATACATACATGCATACATATATACATTTAAGGATTGTCTGTTATTTCTTTTACGTTCATCGGGGTATGAACAAAAAAAATCATCCACAAACTGTGTGAAAATTAACAAACTCCCGTTCCTACGTCTGGACCAATCGGATGACGTTACGTTGTAATGAATGTAACAGCAATTTAATTATACATACGTAATACGTGCATACATAATATGTATTATTGATTAAATGGGCATTCTTCCTTTTTTAAATGAACGGTTATCGTGCAGATATGGAAAATGCGGGCGAAGCGGTTCCAGAGGTTCGAGTCCAAGCAACGACGTAAGACAAGCCTGCGATTGTTTCCCCATGTGCCAGTGCGTTAATGCCTATGTATGTGCGCGTGTGTGTGTTGTGTATGTGTGTGTGTGTGTGTGTCTACGTGTGTGTGTGCGTGTGCGTATGCGTGTGTGTGTGTGTGTGTCTGTGTGTATATATATATATATATATATATATATATATATATATATATATCGTATGTATTTTTGTTTCCAATGACGCAATAGCACATTAACACTTTCTTTCTTTTTTGTTTTGGATATTAGTATGTATATTATATATATCATATGTTGTTTTCTAGTACAAACACAATGCACATATAACGGGATTCGGGCATACAGTATTGATGCGTGTCTTTAAAGCAATCTGTGTAAAATACCTAGTTCCTTTTGTTTTTGTGTTAAAGAGATGATCTTGACATTTTATCATATTTTTATTTTTAGCAAATAAATTATTTTAATATTATTTAAAGTATAATTTACTTAAATTTTCTTGTTTAGAATATGAATATATCTATAACTAATGCATTTCTGGATATTGTAATGTTTTTTCAGTATGTCAATTTCGATTTATGTCTAAAATAATTTCGTACGTACGAATTTATTACTTCTTCCCATGCGAGAAATCAAGTTTGATTTAATTCGGCCAAAGGTCAATCCAAATGTATTGATCAGTATAATACAATATATTTAAAGCATACCGGTAAGGTAAGATAGTGTCTTTAAACAACAAGTTAAAAAACAGGATATGTATTTATTTTGTTGAGCTAGGGTTGAAAACAAAGCATAGTCCCTTTAAGACACATACGGTTGTTTTTGGGTTGTTGTTTTTTTGTTTTAAAAAAACCCCAATTCCATTCCAGGAATAGTTATTGCATCTTGTTACAAAAATCGTTGAAATGGAACCCTAGTCTTGGTGTTTATTTAGGGAGAGAGTGGACGTATTGGCCTGAGGTGCGAGACATCATCAGATCGAATCCCATTAGTAAAGTGGGGAAGTTCAATTTCCACCCAGCGGTAAGGCTATATTAGTCGTACAGACCGCAGGGTGATATTCTATATGCAGAAACCGCAACACGATATAGCTGTAAACTAAATGAGTGCACACTGGAACGAACAATGTGTTGTATTTTTATTTATTTATTTATTTATTTATATATTTATTTTATTTTTTTATTTTTTATTTCATTTTAATTAATTTAAAAGAACAACGTTTTATTCTTTAGTTTTGATTGATTGATTAATTGATTATTTGATTGATTAAATGATCGGTCGATTGAATGGTGTCGCAGTGAGAGAACTCTACAATTAATAATCAAAGTCTGTGTGTACATGTGCGTGTGTGTATGTGCGTGCGCGCGTGGTCGCGATTGCGTGTGTGATGTTCTGCACGTTGAAACGTGCACACAAAAGACGCCTTGCTACTAATAAAAAAAATTAAAATGTCTTGTAATACTCTGCTGTGTCGTACTCCAGACCTTGTCTATCTCCGTATGTTTGACACATGATTGCCATTAAACCAAACATCACAAATCACCGCAAGCAGCGAATCATCGCCAATCAAACAGTGAATCTATTGGGACACTAAACAAACCTAGCGAGAGAAACACAGGGACACGGATGCTGAATCCATGATGCCCATGATGCTGAATTCGTTCACGATGTCCATAGAGCTGAATGCGCGATGTTTATCATTATTGGACGTGTCATGCCGGACGGTCTCAAATGACGAACTGGCGAACCTCACCAATGAAGAGACAACAGTGATAAAAACACCGACAGATTATTATTGAAATTACACGTCAACACCGTCAGGCGATTCTCCAGCTCTAAACCACATGCCACAATTACCATATAATCTTTACAACGTCATAGGCTACGACTATACAACGAACTGACATGTTCATAATTTTTTCATTTAACTTTTTGTGTGTTTAAACACATGATTGAAACACATGATTCTAGGCAGCATCCTAGCCATCTGGGATCTTTCTGTCCAGGACAGGTCAAGTTAAAGTTTGTTTTGTTTAACGACACCACTAGAGCACATTAATTTGTTAATCATTGGCTATTCCGTGTCAAACATTTGATAATTCTGTGTTCTGTTTAAGAGTCGGAATTTTGTTTCTGAATTGGCATCAATATTATTTTGGGGCGAGATGTAGCGGAAGGGTAAATCGCTCGCTTGATGCGCGGTCGGTCTAGGATCAATCAACGTCGGTGGGCCCATTGGGCTATTTTTCGCTCCAATTTTTACATGTATTCTTAGAAAGGAAACCCGTTACATTTTGTTCCATTAGCAGCAAGTGATCTTTTATATGCACCATCCCGCAGACAATGTGGTGGTGCTCTGGCAAGAACTGGCAAGAACGAGAAATAACCCAATGGGCTTATCGATGGGGATCAATTCTAGACCGGCCGCACATCAGGCGACCACTTTACCACTAAGCTACGTCCCGCCCCGTTCAGAACATAAGATGCCGATGATGAGTGCTAGTCGTTAGTGACAGAGAAGCCTTACACCCTACATTGTGTTCCCACTACCAGCATGGGATCTTTTCTTATGCACAGACAGAACAGTACATACGACAGACTTGGTTATACCAGTCGTGGGTGACTGGTTGGATTATAAAATACCCAATCGAAGAATGGGTTCGCAGTGGGGATTGGATTCTTCGACCCAAGCTCTACCGGTCGAGCTAGTCCCTGCACTGTTCGTGTTTCATTTTCAAGCGCGCCGTCCTGAACACACATCTCAGCTACCTAGGTGTCTGTTCGGGAGAATAAGCCGATGATTAGATCTTAATGTTAACGAGAGAGAGAGAGATACCGAGTCTGTAGAGACACGAGACACACCTAGAATGATTAATTACTAGAGATAGGCCTAGCGAATTACTAGAGGTAGACCTAGAAAATTATTTTTGATTTAATCTAGAAGATTACTAGACATATACCTAGATAATTACTACAGCTAGAGTTAGAGAACTATATGAGATACACCTAAAGAATTACCACCGAATAACCTAGATAATTAATAAACACGGACCTAAAGAATTATTACAGATAAACCTTGATAATTACTAGAAATAAGGTTAGAGAATTACTAGAGACCTAGATATGGTACACGAGAATATGTCAATGCTGAAGAAAGAAAAATACACAAGTACCAACATCAAAGTTAAAATACCACAACTACGACGACAAATACAGTTTATAGAAGTACATGTCAAAGTTAAAATACCACAAATACGACGACAAATACAGTTTATAGAAGTACATGTCAAAGTTGCAGACGCACACCGAGACCATACAACTGGCCGGCGGACTTAAAACTGGATGAAAGTTGAAGCCATAATCTATGTTCCAGCTTCAGCTGAAAAATGAAAAGAAGACAAAAAAACACAAAAACAAACACAAAAAAACAACAAACAAACAAACAAAAAAGAAAGAAAAGCGAGAGACATAAAAAAGACACCCCCCCCCCCCACCAAAAAAACAACAAAAAAACAAAAACAACCCCCACCCAAACAACAACAACAACCATCCAACTTACTTTGAAACAAAATGGCTTGTAGCAGATGCGCCATAAGCTGCTGACTGAGTCTCAGTCTTGAATAATACCCCTCCACCATAAACACAAATCATTTTCTTGTGAAATCTAACCGTTAATATGCTTTGAATTGCATGTCCACTTAAAGTTACATTGTCTGGTTACCATATTATAACATCATGTACAAATGTGAAATACAAGCTCAAATGCACTTTTAAAAAAGTCGTGTGTGTTCGCTATGAACGGAGATCGTCAAACGTATACGCTTGATTCGTCGCCTGTGCCGCCATAGATTTCAAATTGTAGGGTTCGTCTCAAAACATTAAAAGAGAAATCTTGCGCTGTAGTTAAAACCGTTTGATCTTGACAACGTATTATCGACAGTCGTACCTTCCTATTTCAGAATTGATATTTTATAGTGTTAGTAGAACTTTCAAAGTTTAGTTTGTATACTAGTAACACATTAATCATGTATATATTTTAAAAATAAAATATACTAAAGTAGACAATGAACCTTTTCACTTCTTAATTTTACGTGTTAAAATCGACAAATTCAAATAAATATTATTTCGTTTGGAAAGGGTAAAGTTGGGGGGGGGGGGTGTTTAACGACATCAAAGATAAAGCATATTGATTTAATAATCATCCGACCCCATACAACCGTAAATAAAATGTGCTGAGTGCGTCGTTAAATAAAACATATCTTATCCTTCCTTCCATCTGCTGTTGGATGTCTAACATTTGGTAATTTTGACATATAATTTTAGAGAGGAATCGGGTGCATGTGCAGGGGGAGGGTATTGGAGGTCGAACCCCTTACTTGCCCAAGCTTAAAAAAAATTGAAATGTATTTTTGGGGGGAGCATGGCCCCATATAAACTTCGCTTAACAGTCTATAACCCCAACCCCGCTGAAATCCCTGCACACGCGCCTTGGAAACCCGCTACATTTTTTTTTAGCAAGGGATTGTTTATATGTACCATCCCACAGACAGGATATCACATACCATGGTCATGTTGTATACCCGCCGATGGGGATCGATCCTAGACTGACCGCGCATTTAAAAACCCCCACATTTTTAGGTCTAAGTAATGAATAAAAATAACATATAGTCTTGAAAAATGTTACGTAAATCGAACACAGTACCCTCTTCCTCTACCCCTAGAGCGTTACGTAATTAGTAACACCCCCTTACATGTAACGCGTATGCCAACAGCTGGCCACTGTCAAAATTTCAAGGCAAACCCCCCACTCACCGACCCCTGGAAAGGCGTTGTACCATATCTCTATGGATATAAATATGTTTTGGAGATATGAGACGACCTCTCAATCAAGACAGTTAAATTTTTTCAAAAATTGCGAAATCTCATGTCATCTCTTGTTGGGGAATTCTATACTTGTGATAAGCCAATGAAAACCGAGATCGGTACGAGCCCGTCAAAAGTATTCCACTTTCAAAATCATGGCTTTGTTTTTGACCTGGATAAGCCAGCGTAGTGAAACCAATGCGGAGTGCGGGGTCATATATGCACCAAACGTAATTGGATTTTCTGTTCTATATGCTTAAATAATAAAAATATTCCAGGGAATGTAGTTTTAAATTAAAACCAAATAAATTCATTTACTGTTATTTAAATATTTAAATTCTTGCAAAATCATCTATAAGCTATTTTGAAGGATACGTGTTAAGACTTTTTAAAGGTAATTATGGAAAGACTCTGCGTAATCGATTAATTTATTACACATAAATCGAAATAGATGGCTGTCATCTTTATGACGTCATACCAGTAGTATTCTTCCAAGATATAGTGTATATGGTTCGAAAAATATTGTTTTTAATATGAATACAATGCGCTACAAATCCAACACAAATAAGTTGTCAACACATGCATACTTTTAGCTTTTTGCATGAGTATTTGGCATTGAATTTTTATATTTATATACTAAAGATACGTAGTATTTTGTTATATGGACTCAAACTGATATAAAAAGAAAGCGCGCGCAAATCAAAGCACATAATAGTTATTCACACTGGCATAGTTTTAATACATCAAAGTAAAAACTATTACAGATATTTCACCATTAAGATCTGCTTTTTGTAGAATGCTACTTACGCCTTTGAAACGAGAAGTGTTTGACAGAAATAGCATGTCATCAATAACAAACAGGAAATGCGTTTATGATGTATAAAATAAAGTCCAATTCTAAGATTGCGTCAATACGTTTCCCAAATGAAATAAGCAGTGAAGGGGAAATTCTAAGCTATGGACACCTCTTTGTCACAAATGTCACTTTGATTTTAACGAGATATATATTTTCCCCATGTCTCATGAGACAAATTAGCACATGGCCAACCACGGTTACACAAGAAATAACGATAAAATGGAAATTCGGTTGATCTCTGATTAAAAAACCCAGCAGAGAGCAGTTTTCAGAAAATCAGAAGCGCACTTTTCTCTGTCATCAGATCAAAAAGCTCTACACGGTGATGTGGCTACGCAGTGGGTATACTAAAGATAAAAGTTTTGTTCTATTTAACGACACCACTAGAGAACGTTGATTTATATTAACCATCGGCTAATGGGCGTGTATTGCAACTGTTGCTCTTGTCAAGGATGACAAAGCAAATGGGCGCGTGCTGGTGTACATAAGGTAAGGTATGGTTTATTGGCATGATGGCCTCATCCAAACCCTATCACTTCCATTGAAGTAAACCGCTATACCATTATTATTATTATACAAGGCCTGTTCCACAGCACTAATTGGCAACGCAACTCGCCGAAATCAACACACAGAACGTGCTGGTGGACTTGCTAGGCTATATTCTAACAAAAGGTTTGGCTTCCATAACATGAATCGTCGGTTTCCTTTGCACAGCTATTACTATAGTATAAATAACTCTACAGAAAACTGGCTGAAAACAAGACATTGGTGTATGAAATTTATCTATCGCAACAAGGAAGAAAACGATTTATTTAACGATGCACTCAACACATTTTATTTACGGTTATATGGCGTCGGACATAATATGGTTAAGGACCACCAAGATATTGAGGGAGGAAACCCGCTATCGCCACGTCATGGGCTACTCTTTTCAATTACCAGCAAGGGATCTTTTATATACACCATCCCATACACAGAATAGCACATACCACGACCTTTGATGTACCAGTCGTGGTGCACTGGCTGAAGCGAGAAATAGCCACTGACGGGGATCGATCCCAAACCGACCGCGCATCAAGCGAGCGTTTTACCAATGGGCTATGTCTCGGCCCTATCGCAACAAGACTAGGAGCAAACAGCTGTAAAACAGTGTTCAACAGGAGCGTCCCCATCTATGTAACGTGTCACGACTTGATCTATCTACAGTTATATGATAAGAGGGACAATTCTTCACACCTCGCCTAGATTATTATTCAATTGTAATTCATATAGATTACTTGGTATATCGTCCATTTAAAACACACCAGATGACAGATACCAAATAAAGTTTGTTTTGTTTAACGACACCACCAGAGCACATTGATTTATTAATCATCGGTTATTGGATGTCAAACATTTGGTCATTCTGCACGTAGTCATCAGATAAAACCCGCTACATTTTTCCTAATGCAGAAAGTGATCTTTTATATGCACTTTCTCGCAGACAGGAAAGCACATACCACGGCCTTTGTCCACTTGTGGTAAATTGAACAAAAAAAACAAACAAAAGAACGACGATTGTTATTATGTTCTATCATGTATGAGGGGGCGGGACGTAGTCCAGTGGTAAAGCGTTCGCGGTCGGTCTATGATCGATTCCCGTCGGTGGGCCCACTGGGCTATTTCTCGTTCCAGCCAGTGTATTACGTACGACGGAAATATGAGGTCAGGTAACTAGTTGGATGTTTCGTACTAATTGCCAGTGGACAAATATGTTAACTGTGAACGAAAGCAATATAACAACAATAAAAATTGATTTATTGATTTCTCGATAGTCTTATCTACCCCCTGATACACGAAACGTAATATGGCTACAAGGCTCCAATTTCTGTAGGGGGGTGGGGGTGGTGGTGGCTGGTTTTTGCCCGAATTAAACGAAAATGCCCCAATCTGGATTTCAATATTTATTCATACTAGCATTACAACCAAACAGCTATATAGGGTTGGAAACGAATCACTACGCATTTTTATATGAATTACAACAAATGTCGCGGGTAGAATGATAGAAATAAATGGTAAAAAAGTTCTCACGTTAGCACATTTACCCTGAATATCTCTATAATTTTTGCCCGAATTTGATGTTTTGTTCCAGCACTGGGGGGGGGGGGGGGGGGGGGGGGGGGGGGGGGGGGATGCCCTCGCTGTCTCGTGCACTTATGAATGTGTGGTTTTGTCTTAACTCTGCTTTACGTCTACCGTCTTTTCAGTGTCCGTGTTGTGTCCTGTGACAGCATTCCGTCCTGCTTCCAATTCTTCAGTACTAGCGGTCTCTTGTCTCTTCGATACCAGCCGTGTTTTTAAAGGGACTTCTCCCTCGAAATACTTTGTACGATATGTATGTCAACGACTTCCATTTCTTCAATACCCGCGGTATCTTGTCTCTTCGATACCAGCCACTGTTTTTAAAGGGACTTCTCCCTCGAAATACTTTGTACGATATGTATGTCAACTACTTTCAGTTCTTCCATACCCGTGGTATCTTGTCTTTTCGATAACAGCCGTATTTTAAAAGGACTTCTCCCTCGAAATACTTTGTACCATATGTATGTCAACTACGTTCAGTTCTTTGCTTCAAATATTGAAATATGAGCGCTAAGAAGTGCAATTGTTTTCTGAAGCTTTAGAAAAATTTCTGGAGACTGTACTAGCAAGAGCTATAAAACTGTCAGTCATCCTATAGACGGAGTGCGGACTCTGCATCAAGGTCAAGATCCTTTCTCTTGTGCACAAAGCAACTGACAGTGATTCAAGACTGAATACCATCACGACTCTTGTCATACGATACTGAATATGCCAATTGAGAAAATTCGTAATCGCTATGAATGTTACATACTTTTAAACAGTTTATATTGTCTAGATTTATTACTGGTGGGTAAACAAAGACCTTCTTTTTGAGGGTGAAGGAGCGGGATTTAGCTCAGTCGATTGAGTGCTCGCTTGAGGTACTTGCGTCGCAGGATCGAACCACATCGGCGGATCCATTCAGCTTATTGTGCCTTTTCGTTCCAATCAGTGCACCACAACTGGTCAAAGGCTGTGGTATGTACATTCTTGTCTGTGGGGAAAGTGCATATAAAAGATCCCTTGCAGCATTAGAAAAACAATGTAGCGGGTTTTCTCTGATGACTACATGTCAGAATTACCAAATGTTTGACATCCGGTAGCCGATGATTAATTAATCAATGTGCTCTAGTTGTGTCGTTAAACAAAACAAACTTTAAACAAACTTTTTTTTTAGGGTGAAGTCCCTTTAATGATGTCAATACCCGGGGTCTGTCGTGTTTTGAATGACAGCATCCTGGCGTGAGCTCAATGTCAGCGTTCTTGGCATTCGTTGTTCTTTTGTCTTTGCAAGTTGGTCTCGTTACACACCAATATGTCTATACTAGTTGGCTCACGATTTCAGTTAGTGAAACCGGAAGTTCCGCTGAACCGACATCAGCTTATTAATCACAGAGTACTTCACACCAAATCACTTCCCATTGAGGTTAACACGGCCAACCATTGAATTAACCCACATACGCATTATACATATGAATACAGCTGCAATTTGCATTTGACTGTATTGAGAAGAAAAAGAAACGTATTACATGGTATTCCAGTAAGTAATGAATGTTTTTACCAGCAACCTACAGTTTAACTCACAATTGACCATTATATTGTTCCCTTTGTTGGCACAACACATATAAATAGGATTTCACTTTACATTAATCTTAATGAAAACCACACATTCAATTATTACTGCATTCTACTAGTTTCAACTGCTAGTATGATTTGCGTTACAAATATGAACTAAATAAAAAGATATATATACGAATTTATTATTATTAGATATTAATAATAGTCACACACTACTAATAAAAAAAAAAAATTGTTTTGTTTAACGACACCACTAGAACACATTGATTAATTAATCATCGGCTATTGGATGTCAAACATTTGGTAATTATGACTCGTAGTCATCAGAGGAAACCCGCTACATTTTTCCTAATGCGGCAAGGGATTTTTTATATGCACTTTTCCACAGACAGGAAAGCACATACCACGACCTTTGTCCAGTTGTGGTGCACTGATTGGAATGAAGAAAAAACAATCAGCTGAATGGATACACTGAGGTGGTTCGATCCTGCGACGCAATCACCTCAAGCGAGCACTCAACCGGCTGAGCTAAACCCCGCTACTAATCAAGATGAGATGCCATGTTTGTTTTATAAATCTGTATCTCGAACAATATTAATCGGTGGACAGAACGTAATTTTCCGAACTTAGCGCAGCAGAATATAAGTGTTTTGATCAGCCATGGAACATCGGTTAAATTTGGATATATACATTGGCTGCAAAACAACAACAACAAAAGGTATCGATCTAACCTATCGCATCTCAGGTGAGCCATCTACTCAGCTACTAGATGGAAAGAAAGAAAGAAAGAAAGAATGAAAGACAGAATTATAGAAAGAAAGAAATATACAAAGAAAGACAGAAATATACAAATAAATATATATAGAAAGAAAGAATGAAATATAGACGCATTCGAAACTTTTTATTACACATACATTATATCGGACATATGATTAAGTACAACCGAACCATGTGAGAGGAAACTGTTGCTGTATGGGTATGGGTACTCCTTTAACGTGACCCTGTCCATCTCGAGCTCGACCTCTGACTTCACCGGTGATGATGATGATGATGATAACTAGTTTAACGTGCCTAGGGTTTCGAACACGCCCATCCCGAGTCCGACCTCCGATAAGATCGGTGGCCTGACTCGGGATGGAGGGGGGGGGGGCGGGGGGGGGGTGGAAAATGGGCAGAATTTTGAAAATAGCAATTAGTAAAAAAGTTAATAGAATAAATAAAAAAAATAAAAAGGTTACAAGCCAAAAATAAAAAGAATTGACTGCTGGGCCGAATATTTATATAATTTGGAGCATTTTAGAAGGACAGTCCAAAATTAAATAAGAGAAAGAAGAGAGGATCGGACTATTTAATAATATTTAAAAAAAGAAGTAATTTCGACATAAAATTTTGAACGCAGATCTAAAAGTTTAAAGTCCGATCGATATGTCCACGCGAGTGGCCTCGTTAAGGCCGTTTGGGTGCACAGCTTAAAGGGACGAGATGGGTTGCATCCCGTCAAGAAAACCCCTAGATTGACAGTCGATAGACGTTGAAGGTGTAGTGCTGTGCTGAAATACAGATCTTGAGAAGTCGGATCCGTCTGAACGAGAGAGAGTATCAGACTAGGGTATAGTCCAGTCGTCATGGTTTGGTATAGTGGTGCGGACGGGCCCGACTCCGGAGGATACGAGATGGTATCACTATAAAGCAAGGTAAAGTCTAGAAAAAGAGTAGTAGGGGCCGACCCCACTTCCTATTTCTTCTTAGAGTGGGGCGGTCAATCTTCCAGTGCTGCTAGGACAGGCTCGGACATGTAGAGACTAAACGCGAACAACCGTGGCGTTCTGCAGAATGGCCGTCATACGAGTCACGAAAAATACCAAGTCACCGGTGACCGATCCAGAGACGGGAGTTATGTAACTGTGACCGATTGGCAGCAAGGAGTATTTTATATGCACTCTACCATAGACAGGGTAGTACACATCATGGTATTTGTTACGCCACATGTATAGCATTACGAAAGTCTTCCTAAACAAAACAACAAAACAGAAGCAACCGCCATATCAAGTGGATTACATCTGAATGCTTTTCAGGCCAAATGTATAAAAATGAAACACCAAAAAAAAATACCGATGTTTGTCAATTCAAGATCATGGTGGATGAAGAGGAGACTCAGAGAATATCGCACCATTTAGCTAACTTTGGTTTCAACACTTATTTTAAAGGGGCAGTTTTAAAGTTGCATAATAACCCAAAATATCAATAAACAACGATGCTACACGACGGCTTGCCCGACCTCTTTTCTTGTTGACAGACCGCCCATATTGCACAAATCACCAAAATGATTTTTTGACCAAACCGGGAAATTGTTTTAGTTTGCCTTTAAACTTAACCTGACATGTACTTTATTATTATCACTGATGTTACATTTACCTCCCCCTTCGGCCTATGGACTCGGACACTGGCTACGAAAGAGGTTGGGCCCAATGTGGATGTGCCTGGATTTGTTTTGAGGAAAGGTCGCGTAAAAAGATTGAGCGAGCAAGCAAGCAAGCAGTGTCTAGGGTTTACTACGCCGTACCCTACACACCATCAGATTCTGTGCTTACCTCGTGTAAGCAGTATACAGTGTCAAGCGATGTAGCAGGTTTGTTGCTGGGGAGGACTTCCAATTAGCGAGTCTAATTAGTCACACGTATCACATTTCTCCTCTACACACATAAGCACTGGTTCAAACCGACTTCCTGGTGTTTATTTATTAGCTAGGTGCTATCGCGCATATAATGCAAGTAGAAGGTGTGGCTATAATGAACTTATAGCACAACGTAGGTTTTTTCATTCAACTGAACCTGCAGCCTATGGCAAGACATTAAAGACATTTACACATTTCACACTAAATTGTGGAGTTTCCTTTTAACTTTACTCACATAAAATTAGGCGTTGTTGGAATAATAATAATACATTAGTCATTCAAGGCATTACTAGTATAATAGTTGTATTAAACAGATATCATATTACGTAATATATACATTTTCTGTAATGAACTGGGACCAATTTCACATCGTAAGTCTAGTTTCACACAATAACGTAAATTCATTTAACTACAAAACTAATTTAGTTTGAAATGCATATTTCTTCTTTTTGTACGTCCTAACAATGCTACATCCTCCGTCATGGTGTTATTTTCTGCGTAAAGTGCATGGCAACCACATGTGAATGTTCCACAGATGTAACTGCTAGTCGTAAACGTAAACTAACGATGTTTGGTGATATTGGCTCCTGTCCTAGAAATACAATTGGAATGTTTCAGTGGATCCAGCATTGGTTTGTGTTTGACTTGGAGACTAATACCCAATGTGGGGCAAAATAGGTTTTTTTTTTAACGACACCACTAGAGCACATTGATTTATTAATCATCGGCTATTGGATGTCAAACATATGGCCATTTTTGACACAGTCATAGAGAGGAAACCCGCTACATTTTTCCATTAGTAGGAAGTATCTTTTATATGCACCATCCCACAGACAGAATAGTACATACCACGGCCTTTGATATGCCAGTCGTAGTGCACTGGTTGGAAAGAGAAATAGCCCAATGTGGCAACCGACGAGGATCGATCCTAGACCGACCGAGCATCAGGCGTGCACTTTTCCACTCGGCTACGTCCGGCCCCACCTAATGTTGAAGTTTAAACTGGATGATGACGAAAATTCATTACTGTGAATAGGGAAAGAAAAAGAAAGGAATGTAAATGTAATGTCAAGACACTTTCATACTACAGCTAGTCGGTGTTTATCACATGGTTTTTGCGACATCTGTTGCCAATCAGTGCCCCACGATTGGTATATCAAAGACCGTGGTACTGCCCTATATGTAGTAAACTGCATATAGAAAATATCTTGCTTATGGTGGAAAACTGTGTCACTTTTAACAAATGTTTGATTAACTACTCAATTTGCTTTTATGTAAACGACAATACTGGTTGGAAGGGAGAAGAAAATACACCGTGCCTTTGTCGAGCACTTTAACCACTAAGCTGGATGTTGCTTTTCAAGACACACTAACTGGCCAAATATTCGTCCAGCACTCGTAGATAATGCAGTCTGCTACTGGTGACTAACTGTTAATAGCAAAATTAGTTTTACAAAATGTCTTCCATGTAGGCTGACAAGCTTCAAAACTCCTGTCCCTGTTCAAAGTCTATTATGGAACTTTTCAGACACTGAAACATCTATAACAATCTATAGAAGGAACCTTTTAAAACAGTCCACTGCCAGTTAAAGGACACTTCAAATGTTCTATCTGTATAAACATGTCTCTACTAGAATCTTAAACTGTGGTCTTAAGCCTGTGTTATAACGTTAAGTAGCAACCAAAAAGTTAAAGTTTCTTTTGTTTAACGACACCATTAGAGCACATTGATTTATTAATCATCGGCTATTGGATGTCAAACATTTGGTAATTCTGACACATAGTCTCAGAGAGAAACCCCGCTACATGATTCCATTAGTAGTAAGGGATCTTATATGTGCACCATCCCACAGCCAGGATAGCACATACCACGGCTATATACCAGTCATGGCTAGAACGAGAAATAGCCCAAACCGACCGCACATCAACCGATCGCTTTACAGCGGGGCTACATCCACGCCAAACAGACAAAGAAACCCACAGAAGTGGTATCTTTACGCGGTTAAACACATTATAATCTATAACCTAATTCCCTGCACTGGCAATTTTGCGATCTTGCAATACAATGCAAAATGACTTCAACGGACGATGTAAAATTGTTCAAGAGAGCTTAAGGGAGCTATGTGAATTAAGCCACTGGTGGTTAAATATGGTGAATATTTTTGATTTGTATACTCTTCCCCACCCCCACCCTATTGTTTTGTGTTTTAATTATCATACACTGTTTCGTTTAACATATTGTTAAACACGTGGTTTAGATAGTGATAAGAAACTCGCATTTGGTTAGAATGTACTCTTGAAAATTTCATTTAGAAATCATGTGATCAAAACGGGCCATATTGTCTACTGACCTTAACTTAATTTTATTACATTTGGTGAAACGACTTTCATTTACGGTTTACGAACAGTTTATTTGGGAAGACACTTTATCTTCCGTCTTCAATAAACGTTTTTCGGTCACCACCAGTGTTTATACGATATGTCAGCCGCAATTAGTTTTATTTCTCAACCTTACAAACACACAAGGGAATAGCATTTCACATTTGTCTATCCTCACAATGGATGGCCGCTCTGGTATATGTCAGGTCGTTTATCCGAGCCGGGGCGTGTTTAATTACAACTGCGTCCATCGAGTCTTATCGTGTAAACTATTTCTGTAAAGTCATGGGTGAACTTGTTGAAGTTATTTTGTTATTGGCTTCCCGATTTGAAAGTTTTTTCTGCTGGTAGTCCTAGGGCTAGGGTTAAGAACAATGTTAATGTTTGCAGGAAAGAGAACAAATTAGGAACGTGAGCCAGAGCGGAATGTAGCTAATGGTGTAATAATGCTTACATTAAAGGTCCTGTGTGATGCATTATCGGTTGGTCAGCAGCAAATCCAAAGGGACGGGGTAGGGCGTTTAGCCCCCCCCCCCCCCACCCACACACACACATACTTTAATAGCCCGAGTACTATGACTGTAAGAGAGCTAGATGGACATTTGGACGGTCTAGCTGTCTTACAGTCAGAGTACTCGGGATAACACTTTACATGCCAAGTACAAAAATGAAACTCGGACCAAACACGTGGCCCTTCATTGATGGATGCACATAGTACAATAAAACATTCTCAAGTGTGCTTGGTATTCTGTCTTTGTAGGTTTTGCAGGTCGTATAACACCTGTTGTAATTTGACACTTGCTTTTTAAACTTAATCCCCCGACCTCAAAATCCTAGATTCGTCCCTACGGGTGTAGCCTGTGTGCCAGCAGCTGATTTCCTCTTTCACTTGTTGTGTTAACCATGTGTCGGAATAACAATAATGATGAATACCAAATAACATTAATTAAAACAAATTCCATTCCTTTCTTTTTTTACAACTGATCAGACGGGACTAGAATCGCCCCTGTAGGAGTAGTTGCTTTGCTTTCCCCTAACAGTATGGAAATAACCCATATTATGATACTAATAAGTAGGTCGTAATTTCAAAAAATTGCCATTCACTTTTCTTTATTTTTCTCTGCAACTGATCGGACGGACGGACGGACGTAGAGTACAGCAATATTCAGCTTCTGGTGTTTGGAACTGGCCGCCGGTCCTTTTGTTAAATATAACGAACATACGAGTGTTTGTTTTGTAAAATGATGGTCCTGAAGTCCTGGCCTGTGAACGACGTGTCGTAACCAAAAGACACGTCTTAATTGAGGATGGAAAGAAGAAAGACCTTGGCCAACAGGTTCGTATTGATGGATGGTATATCGATTATCGATTGCCTTTAATCAAAAAACCGATTTTGGTAACGCATGTTAATATGCAAGCTACAAACGTTGGGACAAAGAACCAATGATTTTTGTCACTAAGAGTAAGAATGCAAACAAGTGTACCTCACGGACTGTTATATTAACGGGCTGTGGTATGTGGTTGTCCTGTCTGGGAAGTGCATATAAATATATCGTGCTATATCAAGAAAATGTGCGGGTTTGCCTCCTCTAGACTATGTCAGAAGTTATTAATGTTTTGATAGTCCAGGTAGTCGATGGATTCAATACGGTGAGGCTATATGTATCGGTAAACCATGCCGAACTTTAACTAAGACCGCAAAGTGAATATATCACTACTGTCAAGAGAGAGAAGTAGAGCGAGAGAAGAGAGAGAGGGGAGGGAGGGCGTTGGAAAAGAATATAGAGAGAGCACAGGATAAGGAGAGGGATAGAGAGGGGGGATAGGGGAAGAAGAGAGAGAGAGAGAGAGAGTAAGAGGTAGGGGGAGAGGGGCAAGGGGAGAAGAGAGAGAGAGAGAGAGGAAGATAGAGAGTAGAGTGGAGACGAGAGAGGAGAGAGAGAGAGGAAGTGGAGGGGCCAGAGGTGAGAATATGGAAGAGAGAGCGAGAGAGAGAGGAGGAGAGAAGAGAGAGAGGAGAGAGAGCGAGCGAGGGAGCGAACCATGGGGAAGAGATAGCAGAGAGAGAAGGGGGAAGAGAGTGGAGAGAGAGGACGAGCCGAGAGAGAGAGAGAGAGGAGAAGAGGGAGGAGGAGAGTAGAGAGAGAGAGAAGATGGGGGAGACGGGGAAGAGAGATAGAGAGAGGTTGAAAGCAGGGGGAAGAGAGTCAGAGGGTTGGGAAGAGGAGAGAGAGAGAGAAGGCGAGAGAGAGAGAGAGGGGGGGGAGGGGCATAGGGGAGAGAGGAGAGAGATAGTAGGGGGAGGGGAGGGGAGAAGAGAGCGAGAGCGAGAGATGAGAGGAGAGCGAGAGAGGGAAGGGGGGACAACGGGGAAGAGTATGAGAAGAGAGGGGGAAGAGATATAGAGGGGGAGTAGGGGGAAAGCGAGGGAGAGAGAGGAGAAGAGAGAGAGAGGGAGAGAGAGAGAGATAGAGAGAGGAGAGCTAGAGAGGGAAGAGCGAGAGGCTGAGAGTGGAGAAGGGGGAAGAGCGGATGAGAGAGTAACGCCGGCGGAAGAGAGGGAGGAGGAGGAGGGGGTGAGACGGTGAAGATAGAGAGAGAGAGGGGCGGAAGAGGGGGAATAGGAGTAGGGGGGGGGAGAGAGGGGAAGGGAGAGGGGAGAAAGAGAGAGAAAGGGAGAAGTGAGATCGAGAGAAGAAGGGGGGGGGGAGGGGGAAGAGGGAGAAGGGAGAGAAAAGAAAACAGGAATGGAAAAATAGGAGGGAGGAGAGAGGGGAGAAGGCTGAGAGAGGAGAGGTGGGAAAAAAAATGTAGGAGAGAGGAGGGAAAGGAGAAGGGGAGGAGCGAGAAGATTTTTGTTTGAGGGTTAAACGAGACCAAAGGGAGAGCATTAGAGCACAAGAGATTTATTAATCATAGGTTACTAACTGGAGGGAAAACCATTTGGGGAATGAGAACTTTGGGAAAAAAGAAGATTATATTCCTCTAGAGGGGAAGACCCTGCTAAAGATTTTTCCGATTAAAAGAAGAGGGCATGACATGAAGATGTTAACGAACTAGTTACGATTACATGTATAGCTTTAATATGTTCGATGTATTGGTTTTTCACAAATATTTATTGGAGTAACAGGTATCCAGTGACGGTGGTCGATCCTACGACCTCTCGCTCGTCAGGCGAACACTATAACATCATCTCAATTTCAGTCGCTGCGTTTTACCGTAAAACCCTGCCAGTTTACCGTAAAACACTGCCATTTTACCGTAAAACCCTGCCAGTTTAATTAACACGCGGTGTGTAAGTTACGGACTACGGTCATGTTTGTGAGCTGCGACCACATTATTTTCACGCCGGTGACCAGTGGCCCCCGTGGTTTATCATCATCCCATGGTGTCACTTCTAGTCAACAAGAGTCAACGGAGCATCCATTCGCATTCCAGCAGAAAGCCCACATTACATAGCCTCGAGCTATCGGCAGTGAAACCATCTGGCGTATATTATATAGCAGTATGTAACATTTAATGACTCGGCTCCTTTGTGTGTAGCTAAATGACTAAACGTACACAGTAGTGGCTTTCGGCAACAGGTGTGCTCCGAAAACACGTATTCCGATCCTACACAAATATTATGCAACATGATAATACACGCACACACCCTCTCTCTCTAACAAATGAGGGGGCTATATGATGCCCAGACGCAGATTCCGGAGGGTGTGGTCAAGGGGAGATAGGACACTGCCTCATTATTTTATAGTGCATTCGCCGCTAATATACAATGTCCATTTAATTACACGTAGACACACACCCTTGCAAAAGGTCCTGGGTCCGCGCCTGGTGCCGTCCAAACACTGCGAGAGACGGCTACAATGGTGCACTGGTCAAGCTACTACTGGTAGTGTTAGATTTAAGGGATTTTTCATTTGAACTTATGTTCGTGCTTATAGACAGATAAGGTTCAAACTCGCTGTCCAGGGTACACACCTCAGCTATCTGGGCTGTCTGCCCAGGTCAGTGGGTTAGTTGTTAGTTGTTAGTGAGAGAGAAGAGGGTGTAGTGGTCTTAAACCTACCCACTGAGTCGTTAAAACTCACTCTGGGTGGGAGCCGGTACCGGGCTGCGAACCCAGTACCTACCAGCCTTATGTCCGATGGCTGAACTACGATGGCATGGAGAACGATTTTATGGGACTTTGCTACCTTTCTCAGTTGAGGAGTTAGAATATTACAGCGACTTTCTCTCTCTCACTAACCACAACGGTAATGCCCCTGAAAAAACGTTAGTTTGTTTTGTTTAACGACACCACTAGAACACATTGATTAATTAATCATCGGCTATTGGATGTCAAACATTTGGTAATTCTGACACATAGTCGTCAGAGGAAACCCGTTATATTTTCCCTAATGCAGGAAGGGATCTTTTATATGCACTTTCCCACAGACCCAAAAAAGCAAATACCACGCCTTTGACCAGTTGTGTTGCACTGGCTGGAACGAGAAAAAACAAACAAATCAGTTGAATGGATCCATCGAGGTGGGTCGATCCCGCGACGCATGCACCTCAATCGAGCACTCGTCGTGGTTGACAACCCTCGAAGGACTCGAAACAGCGGAAAGCAAAACGCAGTACTTGTTTAGACCTAGCATGTGAAATAGAAATCGACCTGCTAAAGCCACCAAAATGTAACAGGCGATTTTTAGAGACAGATATACTGATTGACAATACATTAGTCTTTAAAATACTATTGGTAACGACAGTATGATCAGTCCACATGCGTCGAGGTTTAGAGGTGCATACTCTATTAAATCTTTATGGCGGGACCAAAGAATTAGGTCGAGAGATCGAATTTATCGAGTTTTCGAAGTTTGAGTTTTTAAAGGCCGTCATTACTAGTTTGTATAGCAACTTGGCCGGGACCGTCGCTTTTAATCGAGATCGAAATGTTCGAGAGATCGAAGGTGGAGTTATCGAAGTTTGACTGTATGTGCAATTATCTGATCTGCTATTTATTCCGTGAATCTGTTATAATTTAATTCCATAATGCTCTAAAGTATATCTCATAGGTCCTAATTGTTGATACACAAACCCTCCTGTCACCTCATGCTATCTAATTTCCAGCAGGACATATTTGTTTCTCAGCAGGATATATTTCTTTGCCTTATTTAACTTCCTACTTCAAGGCCTGACATGACATTTGTAACTATCACTGTTACCGCATTAGTCTAGAAGTATCTTTGTTTAACGGCACCCCAGAGGATTGTTTTATCATCAGACGCCATGCGGTAAAAACGTGGTAATTGTAACACATAGTTGAGAGGATAAGAGAAAGGTTCCGCAGCCTAGACAACTCGTTAGAGTTAGTAACCAGACTCCAATTTAACATAACATCGCCAGATTAGTTTTGTACATAAACGTAAATGTACGACTAAACTACAATTCGTATTACTATTAACAGTAACTATTGTATAGTTTGAAGTACATTTATTTCAATTTCGTTTGGCCTTACAGTGCAATGTTCTACGTGAAATAGATGCCAAAACACATGCATAGGTGTACGGGCTCTCATTTGTGAATGCCCGAATGTGAATAACAAAACTTATTCATATTATATTAGCATTACTACGAAACAGCTATATAGGCTTGCAAACTAATCACTAAACAGGTCTCAGGTTAGCACATATTGCCGGAATATGATCAAGTTTTGCCAGAATTTGAGGTTTTGCTTCAGCACTAGGGGAGCAGGTGCCAAATGTCTTGTACGAACACGTAAACGTACGACCGGTAAAACCGCTAGTTACAGACGTACACTTACGATAGTTTGTGATATTCGTACCAGACGTCTCGTATTTGTCACTGATAGACGTTTTGATATATATATTAGTCTCGGAACATGACAGCGATTGAGGGGGACTATACAATATCCTACTTTGATTTTCAACTTAGGGAGAAGCCAATGCAGCATAGATCTCCAGAATTAGGGGCAGTACCCCTCTGGTTACTCTCAACACCACCATCATTTCCGACGCCTATGATCACTTCGCTTGTTCGATGTGAACACATATCTTGCCATCCCAATTTACCTTATAATACAAATCGCAGAATCCGCCTCGTCGGAGATGAACTACCAGCACTGCAGGAGGTAGTTTGAAAAGAGAACTCTTCTTAAATAATAGAAAAGAAACAGAAAGGCGATGATAAATTACTCGAACAGGGCAAAAAAGGTTAAGTGCAGTGATTTGCTTAAGTCTGACGCACGATTGTTTTTTTACGATTCGGCCAAGTTCCAATAAATCTTCCCCAGAACCGTTTATTATCGACTGTAGACCAAAGTAAAAGTTCTTATTGAACACTAATCAGAATAGTAGCACTTTACCGCATTCCTGGAACTAAAGATCACAGTGACTGTTCTGCCTGTAAGTATAATTAAGCAATATCCACATATGAGGTGAAATTAAAAAAGTTTATGTAGTTTAACGACACCATTAGAGCACATTGATTTATTAATCATCGGCTACTGGATATTAAACACTGGGTAATTTGACATATAGTCGCAGAGAAAACACCCGCTACATTTGTTTCATTAGTAGCAAGAGGTCTTTTATATGCACCATCCTTCTTCTTCTTCTGTGTTCAAGCTATAGTTGATCATGCTTTAGATTTGGAGTCCGGTTGTGGTGATAAAAAACGCTGTCTCCGTCAAATCGTCTTTGGAACCCCAAAGCTTGACAGCCAGTGTTTGCACCATCCAACAAACAGGATAGCATATACCATGGCCTTTGATAAACCAGTCGTGGTGCACTGGCTGGAACAAGAAATAGCTCAATGGGCCCACCGACGGGAGTCGACCCTAGACCGACCGTGCATCAAGCGAGCACTTTACCACTGGGCTACGTCCCTCCCCTCTAAGGTGAAAGACTGTACATCATAAACAATAGATCATGGGTCGAACTTAAGACTTACATGGCCCGAATAATCTGTATAACTCTCATTGCGTGCGAGTAAGAGGAATAGTCGTACCTTTATACGCACCATCCATCAGACAGGGTAGTACATACCACGGTATTTGATATACCAGTCGTGGTGCACTGGCTGGAACGAGAAATAGCCCAATGGGCCCACCGACGGGGATCGATCCCAGACCGACCGCACAACGAGCGAGCGCTGTACCACTGGGCATCAACGAACGAAGACTATAAATAAAACATAAATATGTTGAAAATGACGATGGTTATTACTATCATCATGACCAAGGAATGAGGGGAAGTAGATGATTATTATGGGGAAGAAGAAAAGGAGAAGATGATGAAGAAGAAATGCAACAGAAAAAAAATCTGTTTACCAACTAGGCCAGCAATTGTTCAGCGATGGCACTACAGTGTGAAGGACAAGTGGAGTTTAGATTTTCTTTCTTTCGCTTGGGGTCGTGGTGATATTTTCTCCCAGGGCGACAGGCGAACCTGTTCCATTAAATATTTACTGTGCCATATTTAACCAAAGTGTTAAAACTTTCATAATCATAAACCAGAGTAACCATGTATACTATAATCATTGAAGAAAGTTATAAATATACATGACATTACATACCACAGTCTTATGTCCTGGAGTGCTTATTCAAAAGGGGAATAAGGTCACAAGCTTACTGAGTAACTGATTAAATAGGGAAGGAAAGAACGGTTATAATATGACGTCGGACATTGGTTAAGGACCATACAGATGACGCCCACTGCTGCACCTCTATAGGCTATTCTTTTCAATTTGCAGCAGTTGATATTTTATAGGCATCATCTCACGGCCTTGTTTTCACACTAGTTTATGGAGCACTGGCTGGAATGAGAAATAGCCCAATGGACCCACAGCCGGTGATCGACCCTAGATCTGTCGCGCATCAGGCGAACACATGTACCACTGGGTTAGAGAGAGGAGAAAAAAAGAACTGTGTCGTCCTTATAAATAACAAATTCTTTACAAAGACTCAGAATGGTAGCCACGATCGTATACGCTGTATAGCACCAGCTGTGTGTGGAGGTCAACAAAATAGTCAGTTTGGTCTATTATATATCGGTGTCGCTTATAACCACAAGAATGCAATACGCTGCAAAAAAACAACAAAAAAAAACAAACGATTAAGCCGATGTTCATTCAGATCTGAAATAAATTCAATCGATCTATCACAGAAATAATGATACATTACCATATAGAATAGTATATATAATAACAGTAGAGAAGTATTTCAAAACTTACATTGTGCTGAAATTCAATACTTCAGTGGCATGGGTAACGACGCGTGGTAAAATATAATTTGAACCAGAATATATATTCATTATTTGTGACAGAGAGATCACGAGTCTGTAGGTTGTGGATACTAAGTCCAAACTCCACGTATAACAAAGACAGAAGAAGACGGGTGTGGGTACGCTGTTCAGAACGTGTTAAGTTTTAAAGCGATAATGCAAGGTGTGAAGTGAATCAATTATATATTTGTTGAAACTTTAATATGAAAAAGAAAAAATCCCCTGCAATACGCAAAACTAACTAGTACATTTCAAACAGTGTCTATGACATACTAAGTTCAGAAATGCAATTTAAATGGTATAGAAGAAAAAATTATGATAGCAAAATATTTATTTTTTAAATTTAATTAAAACCTTTATTCTTGAAAATATGCAAATTTCAGGTGAATTTAAGCGTTCAATCCATTATTATTTTTAAATACAATATCACATGACCATCCATGCATGTACACCATAACCGTCAACAAGGGTTTCAGTTTACATTAATGAAGACACATTTCAAAGTCTTGAACAAAGGATCATAGGGTCTGATCCGTGCCGTACTTACAGTGGAGGCTTTATTGGGTGAGGCAGGGATATAAAGCAGCTATCCCAATCTTCATCCAATTATTCTTCCAACAACTTTTAAAATAAATTATTTCATTTCAACAGATCCAAGTAAATAAAAATACAGTGGAAAATGACACCTCTTGTAGATGTTTGTCACTCCCCCACCCCCAAAGATCTCCATCTTCGGTAAAGTTTGTTTAAGTTTGTTTTGGTTAACGATATCACCAGAGCACATTGATTTATTAATCATCAGCTATTGGATGTCAAACATTTGGTAATTTTGACATATAGTCTTAGAGAGAAAACCCACTACATTTTTCTTTTAATTAGTAGCAAGGGATCTTTTATATGCCCTATCCTAGAGACAGGATATCACATACCACGGCCTTTGATATACCAGTCGTGGTGCACCAATGAGTCGACCGACGTGGATCGATCCCAGACCGACCGCGCATCTCCATCTTCAGTAACACCGCCTAACGAACTGCACCCAGCTGAATGACCCTAACCCTTATGTGCTTATAAGATTAATCTGTTGGAGACTTGAAACGTTTGTCCAGCGTGTATGCTACAATGACGCGGTATCCAGTCATGCGTACAAGCTAAATAGTCCAACTTCTGTACAAACAAAATACTATTTCTGTACGCACTAACAAAATATCATGATGCATTGCGACAGTATAAATCTTAGATCAAAAGAAATACAACCACGTAACCAAATGGCAAGTCACTCACCTTGTGGGTTTTTTTTCACCTTCCGTAAAGCATGCATTGGACAAACGCTTTGTTTCCATGGATATATAGCGGGAACAAAGATGTTGAGGTAAACAAAGAATATATGAGAAATACCTGCCCGTACTGTCAGTCTAGAGTAGGGACAGGGGGTATTGGAGACTGCGATAATGAATCATGGGGAATTAAATTTGAATTTACAAAGATTGACACTTACCATGAAGCTTACCATTTTTCCATCCCAGAGATTCGGCAACCATGCACAGCACACACGAAACAAAAACATGAATCAATAACTGCATGGCTGAATATATCCGATTAAATCCTATGAAAAAACATGTCAGTTTTTCTTTTTTGTTGTCCTTTCATATCCAAATAAACTGCAAACTTTATGATCTAGATGCCACTCTAGGAACCGTGTAATTGCGTCTTTGTCTTCCGGCGGCTTCTAAACGTATATGGACTATCTCCGTTATTGTTACTAGCAGACGACATAGAGTATTGTTCCTTTGGCAGACGGAGCCAGCATCTGTATTGTGCTACCCTGCGTAGCGGCGTTCGTTTTGATCGCGTTGTAAAGCGGGCCACGTGGGGATGAGTGGGTCGAGTGTAACATTACGCGCGGAAGGGTCAACGGGCAATTCACAACAACAAAAGTAAAAACTGTCTTTGCAACTGTAAATTGAGACGGTATTGCGTTACGCATACCAGGCTTGACACTAGCTATTTCTTACACACGGTCGGACATTCCTGGCGTGGAACCGTAGATTTTGTGAAACGTAAAACTAGTCGTAAACCAGAGAAACCAACGCGTCAGATTACAGTGGCGGTAGTATTACTGTTATTACGTTTCCCTGGCGGTCGTTCACAAGAATGGCACAGCTTAGTAAGCGACGAATCCAACAGATGGTGCCCGGGTTTTACTGTGGGTGATTAAAAGTGAATAATTAGAAAATGACCACATACGTAATTATAACCAAATGTCACACAATAGGAACGATGATCGAAGCAGAAATAATAGGGTGATTCATTGCCGTGACAAATATGTAGTTCGTCGGTTCGTGTGCGCTTCGTTAACAAAATATTTTTATTTGTAATCGTAAAAATATTTAATTATACATTCTAGTGGCAGGTTGAGTCACGGACTCACGCTGGTCACGCGCAGACACACCGACAGACATCCACGTACGCACGCACGAATAAACACTTAATTCAGTTATTCATACAACTAAAATACTAATAATTTAAAGTGACATGCCCAAGTTTTTAAACACTAAGGTATATTTTTTACTATTAGAGCCGTTTTTGATAACTGAAATCATACTTTACTTGCATTTTATTGTTTAGATTATCCATTTCCGTACATTCGGTACATTTTGGTCATCCTGGTGTTATTAATATCACATAAAGCATTTCTCATATTTTTAAAAACGCACGTGCGTCTGAGAAGTAACAGTTATGGAGTTGAGTTTTAGTCTATTTTACAGGGTATTTTACCATTTCAAAGTCACCGACTCATGTTTCACTCAATTGTAACTTTATCCAAATGTGTTACAGGTTTGTAGATTAACTAAACTTAGTGTTAATTTTCACGGGTTGAAACTAGTGTCTGTCCCTTTAAAGACCCAATAACCTTTACAACAGCCTAATATTGTCATCAACAATAACCTTTACAACAGCCTAATATTGTCATCAACAATAACCTTTACAACAGCCTAATATTGTCATCAACAATAACCTTTACAACAGCCTAATATTGTCATCAACAATAACCTTTACAACAGCCTAATATTGTCATCAACAATAACCTTTACAACAGCCTAATATTGTCATCAACAATTTTTGGTATTTTGCTCTTGAATATCTTGTTTGAATTAACCTCTTTTTTTCCGTTCCGTATGCCTTAGCCTACTTGATGCGCAAGCTACTTTTTGTCACTGAGAATAAAACAAAATAAAATTCAAAATGTTAATCCAAAATTGTGAACTATATATACTGGGGCGTAGCCAGAGAGGGAAAAAAGCCGAGGTAAACCCAGACCTGTAAAATAAATATCAGTGTCATGGGAAAAATAAAATAAATCTGGGGAAATTCCAGACGAGGCAAGCGCCTCGTCTGCCTCATGTTGGCTACGCCATTGATATAGATTTATAAACCATGTAATAAATACAGTTTTACACAACAATAAATATAAATTATTAAGCAGGTAGATAACTATTATGTTTCATAATAAGTGACTTTTAAATATGTACATGTATACGCGGATTTCTCACAGGCAGAAAACAAAACCTTTATGCTTTTTCAGTGACGTCACAGGAAAGAGCCCTCTTAAAAATAATGAAACAGATCCCTCGCCCCCAACCCATACTCATAAACTATAAAGACGTAATTATGTTTCTATGAGGGAAAACATCGCAAAGAGCTTAGATGTTTAGTGGTATAGGAAACCATGTCATGTGGTAGCATTTGCCCCACTTTAAGCTCGGCACTCACAGCAAGGCGTTGCCGAAACTTTCTTGGATTACTGTCAAACACGTCATCAAAACACATGTTATATATTTCTCTACTTCAAATATTTTTTATATAAAGATTGAAGGTGGGTGGGGGAATGCTTTTAGGAAAGAAACATAATTTAACGTTTGTCTAACGCAAAATCAGCATAGTCTTAATCAATTTCTAGATACATTGGTCGAACCTCACTACATTGTTTGGGACGGACTTTAATGGTGAAACTCTCGCCTGAGGTGCGATGGGTCGAACGCCTTTAGTGGATCAATCGGGGTTTTACCACGTGTGTGCGTGTGGTGTGTGCGTGTGGTTTTATTATTATTATTATTATTATTATTATTATTTATTTTTTTATGCTGTTGGTTGTTGTTTGTTTTTGGTTTTTTGATTGGTTTGTTTTTTTTATGGGGGTGTGGGGTGTACATGACTGAATGTGTGTCGCAGTTCCAACACATACCACACGGTATATAGAGAATAACTGGTTACTGTCTTAAGATATCGGCTGTATCATGCGATGGTTAGAAAGGCGGCCGATATCTTAAAACGGTAACCAGTTATTTTATTTATCCTGTGATCTCACATAGTACGATTGTTTTTGTAATGAGTACTAGGTCCGCACGTGTTGAATGCATTGTCGCCTACAATATCTATACTCCAAAATAAAATAGTTCTTAAATAACAATTTATTTCTTCTTTTTACAGTAACAATTGTCTTCCAAACGGCTTTTAAAGCTGAAAATAAAACAATAAGTAACTTTGAACAATACAACATATCTTTGCTGATCTTAAAGGGACATTCCTGAGTTTGCTGCATTGTAAGATGTTTCCGACTAATAAAATATTTCTACGATTAAACTTACATATTAAATATATTTTCTTGTTTAGAATATCAGTGTCTGTATATTCAATGTGTTTCTGGTCGTCTTAATATTTGTAAGAAGCCCAAACTGGATTTTGTCTTCAAATAATTTCGTACGTACGAAAACATATTTTTTAGGAAATAAAATGAAAATTAACCAAGTACAAATATTAGAACGATCAGAAACACTTTTAATATACAGCCATTAATATTCTAAACAAGAAAATATATTTAATATGTAAGTTTAATCGTAGAAATATTTTATTAGTCGATAACATCTTAAAACATTGCAGCGAACTCAGGAATGTCCCTTTAACTAGTTAAAAATCAGTCAGTCGAAATATTATTAAGTGCATTTTAAAGTCGCCATGGCCTAGTTCCAACTCGTGAAATTAGACAGTATGCTTGGTTAATTCAGGGCGACCAACCTAATGGAAATGTTTTTCCGGAATTCGTAAATAAGGCATTCGTAATTCACACGAAACATGTCGTATACCCTCAGGATAATTCGGAATGTTTTCAAATTATTTTTAAATCACTGGCATGATTCTGCAAGTAAGGTTTTGATTGGTGGGCATGAGCTCCAACTGGGTTCTGTTAGATCCACATGTAATAGTGGAGCTAATTTTAATTAGATTGGAAGTTTTACAACTCATCAGCATACATCGAAATACAGAAATTAATATTTTAAACAAGAAAATCTACAGTAATGTCTTATCTTAATTATCAAAAAGGCTCTAATAGTAAAAAATACGCCGTATCGTTTCCAAACTAGGGTCTATCACTTTAATATATATATATATATGTATGTGTGTGTGTGTGTGTCTGTGTGTATGTGTGTGTGTGTGTGTGTGTGTGTGTGTTATATTACACTTACATTAAGGTTAGTTTTAAACAGACATTTCTTCCCTATTACGTTTACAAATGCTGCTTTTTTCCACTGTTTGAAATGGAATATGTATATGCACCTTCCAAGAAACGTGAAAGCACATGCGACGGTCAAGTCCCGTCAGTGGCCAGTAAGTACAAGATAAAATAGAAAATAAGCCAAATGGATCCACAGACAAAGGCTGATGTACCACTGAGCTACATCTCACCACGACGTGTGTGGCTGCAGCGGGTTTCTTCTTTAACGTTTTACACCAGTAGTTCATTTGTTAATGAACTACACCCATCTCTCAGCTTCTGCAGGACATTAAACCAACGATTATATTTTGTAAATATTTCAACGTAACATATTTGATCGGGATTTTTTTCCCTCTCTCTCTCTCTCTCTCCTTTTTTTCTTGAAGTTTCTCAAAACGTGTTAAGTACCGGACGAGGTTTCAGCGGGTAGTTAATGAAACATTGATCTAACACGCGTTTTGGAGCACTCTACTGTTACTGGTCCTTTTAAAATCGTTGACGTAGTTTCAAAACAGCACGTAACCGTTTTTGAACCTGGATTGGTTTCAACATGACACGATCGTTTCGAAACCAGACAAGAACAGGGGCGTATCCAGGGATATTTTACGTGGTGAAAAAAGGAACAGGAACCAACTCGTCAAAAGGGTATTCCAATGGAAATAAATTGAAAGTGAAAAAGAAAGGGACACTTGCATATTTGTTTTTGGGGGGTGAGGGGTGCCTTGGTCCCCGTTTTGGATCCAAAATAATTAATTATAATATTAAGTGAGTGGTTTCATGGTGATGCAGTACCTTTGCAACTTTTTTTTAATGGGCTGGGTACATAATGTATAAGCAAACTCGTTAATAACTAAGTAATAGCATGTTAAAGTAGACTTGCTTATCATTTTAACACTGAGTCCAGTTTACATTTCCGTTAGTAAAAATGTTATACATAAACGCTATTACAGAAAATATCACATATCGGTCAGCTTGAGAAGAAACCGAACTAATATTAACGGGATGCGAGTCCGTAAGAAATATACTATTCACTAAAAGAATCAAGAACAAATAAATAAAACAGAACAAACATTTAGTGTATAGTTCTTCAAATGTTAATATTTTAAATTAAATATTGTTTTAGTTAGCAATTTTGAAAATGCCGTTGCATAAATGAAGTAAACGCCCGCCTCGAACGCTTGCGTTAAGAAACGTAATACCATTATGACGTCATAATGCGTTACACGTGATCTTTTCTTAGCAACGTGTCATCTTATTCTTTGAGTGTGTATCACTGGAAGAGTGGGATGCAGTTTTGTTTCAGGATTTACCATTTACCTAAAAGGTAAGCATTAACCACTTAAATAATAATTAATGTTCAGCATTTCAGTAAATGTATTCCACACTCTGTACAAGGGGTGGAAAGCAAGGGTGGTAGTGAGAGATATTTTGTTTTCCTATCTTCAATCCATAAAATTGTGGGCTTTATTAATATAAAACATTAATAATATAACACGCAAAGCCTTTTTAATAGTTTCCATTCGTTCTGACCACGTCTTCTCTTTTGAGTTGCACTGCCGACAACCTTCTTTATACTTACCCGATGCCGCAAGGATCTTCTTCTTGTCAGATCCTGTCGTGTTACAAAGATGAATTCCATAAAAACAATGGAAGCTGCCATTGTTTCTACTTAAAACAAATGTGGCTATATATACGGCCGCCGTGTATATTGTTTCGGCTAATGACGGCGGTCATATTTTTTGTGGGAAGCCTTGTTTACGGCCCCCAGAGACTGAAAGAAAGAAGGAAAGAAAGAAAGAAAGAGAGAAGAAATAAAAATAAAGAAAAAGAAAGTAAAAAAGAAAAGAAAAGAAAATATAAACAAAGAAGGAAGAAAACCACTACAGTAGCAATAATAATCAATATGCTTCCCATTTTTAATCACCTTTTGAGTTAGTTTAGATCTGAGGTGGTGAAAAGTGTGGGGTATTACCTCATTAAACTCCTTGATGCTCATTCGGCCCTAAGATACGAGTCACATCCAATGATTAATACCTACAACAGGATTGAAAATTAGCGGTCGCGCAGTCGCCCGTGACGACCTTTATTGGCTAAGGGCGACTAAACATTTAATAAAGGTAGTCCGTTGGGCGACCATCGAGTTTAGGGTCTAGCGAGTATAGTATCAGGTTTTTGTTGTGTAAATGCAATGAAACTGAATCAAATGTGACAAAACACGCCGGATCTGGCGAACTACATATCAGACAGCAGGAGACAGAACATACTCTATATTTTGACAGTGCTAAGATTCAGATTCTCTGGTTTTGGGTCGGGTCTTTCAAAAAATAAAGATCAAAACGTATTGCAGACACTGCATGTATTAATCTGGAAGTAATCGGCTTATTGGAATGTACTCGATACGCCATAATTATCTAGTATACCTACTTCTTGACAAAGATTACTGTAAGAAACAACAAGTACACCTTTATACAGAATACATCGTATTTTTTGGTAAAATGTTTGTGGGGGTGTTTTTGTTTTTGTTTTTTTTTTTTTTTTTTGGGGGGGGGGGGGGTGCACAGATTTATTTTTCTTTCGATATTTATTTTATTAGTAGTCTACTACTGTAGCATTTACAATATCCAAATTAAACACACATACACGCACGCACACACGCACACACGTATTATTACATTTTATTGTCCGTTTGCATCAAATGGGAACCGATGAATAATAATTATTATAAATTAATATAAAAACATTCATTTATTAAGTTTTGAACCCATATACCATCTCAAATAACGTGGGTTTTTTGTGTGTTGTTGTTGTTGTTGTTTTTTTTGGTGGGGGTGGGGGACGTTCACTGAAAATAATAATAATAATAAAAAAACTTTACAAATTACCACCAAACTGCATAGGTTAAATCTTCAGGTTTTTCTGCAATTGATGGAACATCCAAAATAATCTGAACGACAGGACCGTAATACACGACCAGGGCCGTGTCTCTCCAATGAAGAGTCGAATGGGCATTTGGCAAAACAGTGGACGAGTTCTATCTAGTGTCTCGTCTATAGGATGACAGCCACTCCCGAGAAATCCTTTACTGGAGATTGCATCACTCCAAAGATTATTTCATCCCTCTTGCATCGCCACAAAGAGGACTGCCACTCCCAGACTAGTTTACTAAAGCTCGCGCAGTTCTACCTTTAGTCTTTTTGTACTGCATTATCTTTTACTTAAGAGACAATGCAAATCAAACTGCATATCTTGGCTGTCCTAGCATTTCGTCTTCACCTATGTATTAAAAATAAGATTTAATTTGTATGATTTAATGGTAATTTGTAAAGACACATTTTTATTTATACTGGATTTCTATTTCAAATGTTTTATTTTGTTTTGAGTTGGTATGGGTTTAAAGGGGCATTCCTGAGTTTGCTGCAATGTTTTAAGATGTTATCGACTACTAAAATATTTCTACGATTAAACTTACATATTAAATATATTTTCTTGTTTAAAATATTAGTGGCTATATATTAAACGTGTTTCTGATCGTTCTAATATTTGTACTAGGTTAGTTTTCATTTTATTTCCTAAAACATATTTTTTCGTACGTACGAAATTATTTGAAGACAAAATCCAGTTTGGGCTTCTTACAAATATTAAGACGACCAGAAACACATTGAATATACAGACACTGATATTCTAAACAAGAAAATATATTTAATATGTAAGTTTAATCGTAGAACTATTTTATTAGTCGGAAACATCTTACAATGCAACAAACTCAGGAATGTCCCTTTAAAACATAACAACATGTTTTTATATGAATTTTAACTTTATTCATTATGAAGTTACATGCCAATTCATCGGTTTCCTTTTTAGACAAACGTACTATATACGGTGAGTATACATGATTATTAATCAACAAAGAACATTCTAGTTTTTATTTTGGCTGTGGAGTTAAATTTCAATATGATAATTGGAGGGCTAGCTGAATTTGAGAAGGGCCAGTAAGATGTTTCTTCAACTGGCCCTGCTGGCGACCATTGTTTTCATGTTAATTTTCAACCCTGCTACAAGATACCTTTTGACTTCATTTAGACTCATATATAGACTGGCCTAGAGAATATTCATGTGTGTATTACTGTAAACGCTCCTGCGATGTGGAAGTTTGCTTTGCATTGACTTAAATATATAAATTTAATGTTTCATTCATACGTATTACAGCAGCATAGATACGTCAAATCACTGTGTCCACCACGTCACACGTGGTCTACTGGACTTTTATCCCAAAATAAGACGATTTCGAGACCTAAAATCACTTGAAAAATGCATTTAATTCCATATGTCTAACAAAAGGCCTGACCTCTTCCCTACCCCAAGTTGCAAGTCTTTTTCTATCAGCCTCACGCCGCCGCCTCCGCCTCCCCTCTGACACACCCACCGCACACCGTCCCTCTCAAAATCCGAACAAACTAAGACACTAATTTTGCTTTCGAACAATCTAAGACACTAATTTGGCTTTCTTTACGTCTATATTAGCATGACACACGTTCTCGTTTCCAAACCGCAACCTCATTATGGATTTCAAAGCGTATATTTTGATCCTGATTAATGTAATTCATTGTAGATTAAGCCCCCTTTATTAAGAAATGGAAATAGCTACTTTGGTAATGCAATAGATTGTGGGTCTGTTTGTATCCCGTCAAAAACCACAAATGATAATTTCAATAACGACCACTCCAGTCAATACACAGCGTGTTTAAATTGTCTGCAAAATGCAAATATATGAAGTGATAATCGATAGATCGATGCTCGCATGCGTCTGTTAGCGGTGCATTTTACAGCCGTGATTGCAGGTTTGTTTACAGACATTTGCAGAATGGCAGTACAGAACACGAATACCTGTTTGCTCGTTGTTAGCTGTTCTAAAACATTAATTACATGAACGTACAGTATTAGCAAGGGCTGATGAATGTCTGTTTTGTTTCACGATACCACTAGAGCACATTGATTATTAACTACAGGATGTCAAACATTTGGTAATTCTGACACTAGTCATCAGAGGAAACCAGCTACATTTTCCTAACACAACAAGGGATCTGTAATATACACTTTCCCACAGACAGAAAAGCACATACCACGGCCTTTGACCAGTTGTGGTGCACTGATGGAAACGAGAGAGAGAGAGAGGTGTAACTTTTAAAATGGAACATTATTCCAAAATACAGTAGTTAACATGCATGTCATATCTTTTACCAAATCAGTCATTAGACAAAGATATTACGTCCTAAACAAAATAAATAAATAAATGCTATATTTAAAGGACTTATTAATCAATGAGCTCTTGTGGTGTCGCTAACCAAAGTAGTGTGTACCTTATGTGGCACCAGGACAAGTTAAAGGAGCTCAATCACGGATTTCGTGGGCCTTGTTTCTTCTCTAAATGTGCATTATAAAAGAAACTTACATTCCTTTGGAATACCAAACCTAGTTATTGTATGATTCAAAACATTTTAATTGAACTGCGATCGAGGGAATTCTATGATACGCTTCATTTTTAAAATTTGGAACTCTTCTTGTGATGAGACAAACAAAAATACGGAAAAAGACTCGTAGTGATGAGGCTATATATACGACAACCGTATAATGTATTTTTGGATTTTATATAAACGATCGCTGTGTATAGAGATTTGGCAAATGAGGATCGGCTATATACATGGCAAATAATAAAAAAAAATATTATTTCATGACGAAAATAACCGCGAATACGCTGAAATAAAATAATAAACAGTCGGAACATGAACTTACCATTTATTATTATTATTATTTATTATTATTATTATTAGGCGCGCGTGCAAATTATTTTGACTGGTTCGCAAAGTGGTATTTCGGTTTTAATGTATAGCGTAAAAAAAACACCAGTGTATTGTTGCATGTTTTGTCGTCCAAAGGTTGGCTAATTATTACTTAACCCAGTTGAATCCAGTTCTACGTGCAGGGACAAGTTCAGCCTGCCGTTTGTGCGTGTGTGCACGCTTGTTAATCTTGCATTTTTATAGCCAAAACTCCTCCAGATAAAACACCACCCTTCCACCCCAAAAAGGTAGTAGTAGGCTAATAATAATAATAATAATAATAATAATAGTAATAGGAATAATAATTGTGTATTATTATTATTATTATTACATGTATTTTAATGTTGGTAAAATCACGTCGCGGTGGGGTGGGGTGGATGGGGGCGGTTGTTACAGAAACGTTACATAAATTTAGAAGGGGACCTGGGAGTGGTCTCAGCTTTACTAGCAATCTGATTAAAATTGGACTCTACTGGTATATACCAGTAGATCTAACAGTATTGCGTGGACTCCCATGTCCAGGTGATATTTCATCTATAAATAACAATGTAAATATCGACCAATTACACTTCTTTTTATAGCGTTATTCGGAAGCATACACATTCTAAAAGTATCGAGCGAGACTATTTATGCAATAGTCGAACTTGTTGGTCTATTTCAACACTGAAAAAACAGGGGGAAAAGTGCAGTAATAAACTCTGGATTGTATACTGGTATAAACAGATTTTATGGCTATACCATCACGGGTTTTTATTCGTCTTGAAACGAATTTTATATAAAATTTTATATAGAAATTAGTTTCCGGCATACTTCGTAATTCACCCGAATCATTTCGTATACCCTCGGCATAATCCCGATTTTTTCAAATTCTTTTCAAATCACTGGCATGATTTTGCAAGTAAGGTTTTGATTGCTTTACTAGTAGCCTATTAAAAAAAAAAAGTATTTTGAGTTGTATTGCCCCTTGCAATGTTGAGCCTTTGAAATGTGACTAAATACAGCAAAATAACCTTTTGGTTATATTTATTTGCGGTAATTATTATTATTTTTTTTACAAAATTTATGTAAGCAGCCTCAAAATTGCAATCAATGAAAAATTATTAAGTTCAAGCTCTGTTGTTAGTTTGTGTACTGTCCGTAGTTAATTTCTCTTTCAGTTAATCTACCTCAGAAGCTGATAATTTGTAAATGTTATTTATTTATTTATTTATTTATTTATTTATTTATTTATTTATTTATTCATCATTATTATTATTATTATTATTATTTATTTATTTATTATTATTAATATTTTGTTAGTACTGTAGGGACAATATGACGCTATTCATATATTTATGGAAAACGTACACAAAAGGGTCCGCTAAATTCATATACTCCCCCACCACCCTCCCCTGTTCAGAAAATGCACTGTTCGTACAGTACTTAGTATGTATTCCTCATGTTCCAGATGGTTCGGTAATATGGATCAATCAAATACATGTACTTATTTACCGCTTATATACATTTTTGCTGTGAATATAGCCAGCCCTCGTTAGTGGGGCTATATACACGGCCTTCGTATATATAGTCACATCGTATATAAACACCGTCTAGTTCAGAGTATTCTTTAAAAATGTAACAATTCCTATCCCAAGTCAGCTGTTATGGCATATTTTGCATAAAATGAATTTGACAAGGTGGAAAATGAAGGTGTTGTGATCCAGATGTTTAGAGTTTTTCGCGTTCGACTAACTATAAATTGACCTATAGATACAAGGCCTAACTAGTCGGGATTGTCGACGTTTAACATGCTTCTGTTACTAAAATAAATTAAAAATGTATAAGCAAATTTTCATTCAGTACATGTTTTTATTATATTTTAATAACTTATTTAAAAAAAAAAAATTCTATTTACCCTACGTCGCAGAGGTCGGTCAAACGTTCTCGTTATACGAGCTTGGTAAATCGTTTTGACACTGGGTTATTCGGGGAATGCCCGCCACGTGACTCAAAATAATACGTCACACCTCTGCTCTCCAAATAGCCGTTATTTTCTCAGAATTATGGACCGTACCCATAATTCAATTTTTTTATATAATAAAATATCAATAATAAGTGTGATATGGTGGTTATGTAGATGGTTCAATAAAGTACTTTTAGGTACAAATCAAATGTATATATTGTCATATAATACCTTGTTGAGTCACTAATTAGGTCAACCATCTGTGAGAGAGCGCGTTTAACAATATCATTTGACAGTCCCCGTCGGTGGACCCATTAGGCTATTTCTCGTTCAAGCCAGTGCACCACGACTGACGACTGGTATATCAAAGGCCGTGGTATGTGCTATTCTGTCTGTGTGATGGTGCATATAAAAGATCCGTTGTTGCTGATTGAAAAAGAAGTAGTGGGTTTCCTCTAATACTATATGTCAAAATTACCAAATGTTTGATATCCAATAGCCGATGGTTAATAAATCAATGTGCTCTAGTGGTGTCGTTAAACAAAACAAACTTAAACCTTTGACAGTGACAATGCTAGAAGTACATCTAGAAATCGACGTGTTGGGGCCAATTTCACAGAACATCGTAAGTTTACGTCTTGAACTTCGTATACCACTGCCAAAATGGCGGATAAAGCTCGCTTCGACACACGACGGTGAGTACATTTTGTCTTACAGCTGCATGCTAAATGCCTTTCTGATTAAAATAATATTGCGATACGGCTCTAGAATGAATACTCTATCCATCTGTTTACGTAATTTTCGATTTTGTTCAACCGAAAAAAAGCTATTGAAGAAAAACCTTGTTGTTTTGACATCAAAACAAACATGATCAAAATGTTTGGTGTTATTTTAACGAATCAAGTTATATTTATATACTTAGAAAGTGTCATGGTGAGAGTTTGTACACCCTGGGAGCTAAATTAAGCAAATATGTTTTGGAAAGTCATTTTATAATTGTTCATCCAAGACATTTCTTATAGTTTAGGCACATTTTCGTCTGCTCCCCCGGATTTAAGGCAAGATTTCGTTTACTTCAAAAAATTATATTTTAATTTGTTACCCTAAAATATTATATATTTCAAGTTAAGGTGGGGGTTTTTTTCTTTCAGTAATAGGGAGATACAAAAAGAGTCCAGTTAAGTTAGGCATTTACTAATCACGAAAGAGGAAAGTTGTTTCCCGCCTTGACACCTAAGAGATCCAGTTCTGGCAAAAGGCTGTGTAATCGTCGTACCTCAGACTTTGCAAATTGTGATTCCTCAGTCCATTTAAGAGAGCATCTTCCATATCAACACCTATAGATGTATATCCGACATCCAACAAGGAATTTCCAACACCAAGGAGAAAAGCGATTTAGGAAGAGGTTGTCATTCGCAACTCATAGTGTAAATGACAGTGATGATAATCATAAATTTCAAGTGTTAGATGAACCGTCCCTTGACGCAGACATGTATACTGATGATATAACAGAAACAATGTCACGTTTCAGAAGCAGTGTTCAAAATGGCGTTTTTTTCCACACAAAAAAACAAACAAAAAAAAAAAAATTCCTATGTATTATTTAAAGATACTCTAAAACGGCATTGTCACGGTAATTCATCCTGCATGGGGTATTCTGACGCCAACAAGGACATATTTAGAACAGGGAACGGGGTGTTTTTTAGGTCAGTTTATCAGATTCATGAGAGGGTTTTCTCACCGGTATATATCCTGAACCACCTCAAGGCGTTCAACCTGCACGTGCCAACTACAAGGTGGATGACGGGAAGATACTTCCTTCATTATGACTTGAAATCAAGGACAATATGCTCATGTGTTCAGATGTTACATGCAATTAAATTATACACATAAACTAAGTTTCAACTATTCAAATGCGTCCTTATTTCTAAATAAAAACTAACCCATGTATTGTTCCAGACCTGTAAATGCTTATATATAATTGCTTATGATTTGATTGCTTGTACATTTATATTCAAAGGCAGCCTGCATAGTCTATTTATCCTATAACTGCTCGTGTTACATCACTGACACTGTGATACCACTGGCAGCAGTAATGAAACATAAATTATAGGTTATCACACTCCAGATGAGAAACATCTCAGAGGCTTTGGATTGGATAAAAACGCATTGTGATGCAATATTTTTAATGTGACGTAAAAATTGTAATTCCTAATTTTTCTCTGATCAGCTTGAGAAATTAAAAACAAAATGTAGTAGAATGGCAACAGAAATGTAATATAAATCCCCTCATTTATGAAATAAGTTTCTCAATTCGTGAAGTTTGACTATCTTACATATGTCCACTCACGTTAGTTAATTTTCAAAATGTCACCTAAGACTATAACCCACGTCTTAACTAACGAGAGTGAAATAAATACAACCGTCATTCGTTGTGGAACCTTTATGTACACAATACAACGTACGTCACATTGCCATTAAATTTTATCTAAACACATCTGAAAACCCCCAGATGTAGGTCAAGGGTAAGAGTCAAGGTCACAGTGACCTATTCGAGATACACTGCATGTATCCACATACTAGGATTGGTGTTTTAGATGTCCAGTGGGGGACTAATAACAAACTAATACTACATTGCATTATAATGTCGATTTATTAAACACTATATAAAAACTAGATCATTCATCCCAATGAATCTGGAAACGCGGTGTCCTTTGAGATGACTTCGAGTTCAAAACACTCGTCCACAGTCAGTGCACTGGTGCCCGCCTGGTCTGTCGTGATGAACAACCACATGTCTGCGGACGGCAGACCTTCCACAGTATAGTTGATCGCAGTCTTCACAAACTGTTCTGAAAAAAAAAGAAATTTGGAACATACGATTACATGTAGGTGTCCTAAACCCGGGGGAGCAGACGAACATATGCCTAAACTATAAGCATTTTTTTGGATGGATAATTATAAAATTACTTTCCAAAACGTATTTGCTTAATTTAGTTCCAAGGTATACAAACTTTCATCATGACATTTTTTAAGTATATAAATATAACTCGTTCCCTTAAAATAACACAAAAAACTTTGATCATGTTTGTTTTGGCCGTCAAAATAACGAGGTTTTTCTTCTATAGCTTTTTTGTGGTTTGAACAAAATCAGGAATTAAGTAAACAGATGGATAGAGTATTCATCCTAGAGCCGTATAGCAATATTATTTTAATCAGAAAGGCATTTAGCATGCAGCTGAAAGACAAAATGTACTCACCGTCGTGTGTCGAAGCGAGCTTTATCCGCCATTTTGGTAGTGGTATACGAAGTTCAAGCACGTGTCATACGGTTTAGGTTGGACCCCTTGTACCGGGTATACGTTTACATGTGATTGGCGTCAAGTTGACGTATCATTATAGAAGGTGGAGCAGTTTAAAGACAAAATGAAATGAAATATGTGTAGTTCTAACTATATATTTGTTGTACTATAATAGTAATAAGAATTGTGGTTTAGTCGTAGATTTAAGTTTCCGTGCAAAACTTGGTTTACGATGTTTTGTGAAATAGGACTCAGACAAATGGTTTGTTTATTCAAGCCCACAGCAATATTTTCGACTACTCAACATTATGTTACTGCTTTTAAAGTATTTTCTTGTCCACTAGATAACAAGTGAGATATATTTAGCAGATTTTCACTTGTCTGAGCACATTTTTGGCTGTCGCACTGATGCTACTTATCAGTGGGATAGCCAGGATTTTATATTGGGGTGGGGTGGGGGCAACCCATTATTGTGGAGTAGCCCCTCCCCGGCTACGCCACTACTAATACACAGTGTAGGTGCTCCCACCACCCCGCTTAACACAATGAGGGTGGCTCCCAATATGAAATTTTGGCTACGCCAATACGTGTGATGTTGGTTAATGTAAATGTACTCTATATTTCATTTAATTCTTTGCAGTAGTAAAACCTTTGAAGTGATGCGTACATGACAGTACGGCTTAAAAAACCATTCAGAAGATGATTTGCCTCTATTTATATATGCGAAATGGCTCAATGGTTGGGTACGGTCGTTACATAGCGTAGGTGTAACAGTTTTATTGGAAGATGTTCAGTTGTCGCAAATGAGAATTGATTTTGTCTAACGTAACATATAGTAAATAATAATTACGGCTCCAGTGTTAATGACACATGACAAAGTGGCCTAGCAGTAAAATATACTGACGCTAGCGGTGTTCGGCACCTTCAGTCTCCTGTGACTGAATATTACATTTTGAAGATCGATTACAGACCGGAAGTGGGTCCAGACCTAACCGGCAGTCTCCAGTGATCTGACATACAGGTACATACGTAGTCATTAGTCCCGCCAGTTATTCCCATTGGCCGAACGAACAAATTGATTTGTGGCGAAACTGCCCTTCCCAGAATGCATTACAGACGCCAGCGATCGGACATCGCCAATAAACTTACACTCAGGTAATTATGTGCCCAAGAGTAATTCCAACTGACCCAGTGTCGGGTCAATAACACATACTGGAATGTAATACGAACTTTCTCAAACTGATTACCGACGTCGTCAAGCGGAAGTCAGTGCTATACTAACACGGACGCTAAAATGTGATCAGTACCGGTTTCTTCATCTCGGCGGTAGAATAATAAATAATAATAATAAATAATAACCCATTCTAGCGTTGCAGACATGCAATCCATTTCAAAAGTTAAAGAACACGTCTTCAATAAGTGGGCACTGACATGCAAGTAAAATATATGAACAATTCAATTGTGTCTGACCCGGTGTTAAAGGCAATAACACATACCACCAGTGTTGTGAACATGAGGGTCTCTGGAGAGGAAATATGAAATTTACCAGATAGATTAGCGACGAGTGCGAGTATCGGTTGCCGTACATCGGACCCACGAGGGAATGCTGCAGACAAACGTACAAATCGAATATCATGGACAATCCATCGGCATCAGTGGTCTAACAGGACCGTGCCTGTAGCTGTAATAGGAAAAGCCGTTGATCGATCATTTCTACAGACGAACAAAATGTTCGTCTGATATGGTCTGATGGGATGCGCAATATATGGCAAAATGTGCTCGTCGCAGGCTAGTGCCGAAGGATGTGATCAAACACCTCCGCCTCACCCTCAAGAGGTCTTCTTCTTGGAAATATGCCATCCATAATTATTAGCGAAATGAAATATGCCACCTATAAATTGGCGAACTGGGATAGGAAATTAAGAAACATTTATAATAGATTAACTCCAAAGGCTTCGAAAATATTTTCCATTTAACACCTATTCTCGATTCTAGAAAGTTCTGTTTTAATGGCAGTAGCACAGCGGTTTCTGGGTACAGGCCTATAACAGGCAAACGATGATTAATAATCGATGACTTTAAAATTAATATCACAATTACATTTACAAGGGGACAGCGATATTAAATAATAGCCAGTATTTTGGAAGCAACTGATAACGTGTTAGGTTCATGTGTCGGTGGTTATTTAAGCAATAGGAACAAGAGTTTCATATGCATACCTATTTATACATGGATGTGATTATTAGGTCTCACTACACAGTTCACTTCAGCGTGAGAGTTCATTCATTACGGTCCACTATAGTTCCTAAGTGTGACGTATGTTGTGGTTCACATATTCACTTCTAGTAATTGGGAAAGAATTAAAACAATTTACATTTTTTATGGTAAGGATTGTAGCTGGATTTTTCCCATGTCATTTTGTCAAATTATGTATTGACTTTTTGGGACATGGGTGTATAGTGGAAGAGGCGGTCGGCGTGAATGGGTTCCTGAACAGGTGGTTCGGACCGGTACTACAGCCAGATACGGTCATATAGCAAAACAACTGAGACGGAACTGTTCTCAGTTTTGGAGTGAAAATAAATTCTTATGTAATATATGTTAGCAATGATATATATTGTTAGTGCCAACGAGAACCCGTTCTATTCATAGGCGTACGGGCTCCCATTTTTGTAGGGGGCAGGCTGGCTTTTGGCCGAATTAAATGAAAATGCCCGAATCTGGATAACAACATTTATTAATATTAGCGTTACTACCAAACAGCTATATAGCGATGCAAACGAATCACAACGCATTTTTACATGGATTACAGCACAAATGTTTAGGGTTAAATGATGGAAATACATGGTAAAAAGGTCTCAGGTTAGCACATTTTTTCCGAATATCTCTATTAGTTTTGCCCGAATTTGAGGTTTTGCTACAGCACTGGGGGGGGGGGGGGGGGGGGGGGGGGGGGGGGGGGGGGGGGGGGAGTTGCTGTCGAGGCTTTTTAGCAGACTGGGAAAGGAAAGAATATGAACACAAAAGATAACCAGTTTTGAAAGTATACAAAATTAATGTTACAGATCATATTTGGGAGTCAACAAGGTTTTTAGTGTATGTGTGTGTGCGTGCGAGTGTGCCTTCCTGCCTGCACGTACATATATCTGCCAGTCTGTCCGTGCATATAGGGATATCTGCCTGTTTATCCGTCGATATATGGGAAATGTCATTAATGTTCACATTATAGTTATGATTATTTTATGGGATTGATCAGGAGGAGGAATTTATCTCAGTCGTTCAAGCGTTTACCTGAGGTCGTTTAGTCGCAAGATCAAACCTCCTCGACGGAATTATTTTTCCTGTCCCAACCACCTCCCCAAAATTGCCCTGTCTTAGAAACAAAATGCATATTAAAAAACGGATCCCTTTGTGTAAAGTTCAGATTTGCCAAATCCAATAGCCGATGATTAATTAATCAATGCGCACTAATGGCGTCGTTAAATAAAACACACTTTATGACGTTTCGTCATCAAAGGGAAAGTATTTTTCGGGAAAAGTGAAATCAAAGTTGTTTGAGTCTGCAACCATAACTCAATGCCAGGTGCTTTATATACAGAGGCAAGTTGTCCTGACCAAGCAGTTTGGTTCTGTACAAAGACATGCGCTCGCGACTACTTTGACTGATACTGCCGTCTTCTATCACATTCATTTAACGTCAGGCGCAAAAACCAGTCTAGCGATTGACTGCGAACATGCCTCACTGCAAACGCCTTTTTACAGCTTCCGTAAGTAAAGTGATATGTGAATGCTAAACATTCCTAACCTTACTTTGAACACGTAAGTTCAGACTTCAATTTGTCAAGGGGCAGGATCTAGCTCAGTCGGTAGTGCGTTCGACTGAGGTGTTTGGGTTGAAGGATCGAATCCCATCGGTGGAGCCATTCTGTCATTGTTGTGTTCATCCCAAGCCTTAGGACTGATTTATCAAAGGCCGTGACGCGTGCTGTGGGAAAGTGGATATAAAGATCCTTTGCTGCTAATGGAATATGAAGAGGGTTTCCATTGAAGACCTATGTGTCGCAATTACCAAATGGTGGAAATCCAATAGCCGATGATCAAGTAAAGCTATGGTCCCACAGAGCCTGCGTTGGTATACGATGGGCTACGATGGCCTAAACCTACGATGGCCCGCCATGGTAGACAATAACATATTATGCTATTGCAATTATACGACGATGTCACACGAGCATATCGCGATAGGCCCACGATTGTCTCACGTGGTCGTACGATGGTCTACGACATCGTACGACGGCCTACTACGTCCTGCGTCATCACAGTATGGTATATAATTAAGTTCAATTCCACTTTTAGTTCAGTACACAACTATTTGAAGATAGCAAAAGGTGGCAAGACCAAGAGCAAGGGCAAGGACAAGGGCAAGGGGAGTAGCTACTCCCAAAGTGGCTACGAGGACCTAGGATGATCCTGCGTCCTCGCAGGATCGTCGTACGATTTCCAACGATGCTGTACGATATCGTACGTGTCAGGTATTTACCTGTGGACAAGTGAAAGTTATCTACGTGGTCATACGATAGTCTACGACATCGTCCGACGGCCGTACGTCGGTTGTACGACGGTCTTACGATGGTCTACGACGTTGACCATCGTAGACCATCTTTTGAACATTTTCAAAAGATGATTTTCCAACCTACGATGGCTCTCGGAGGCCACAAAATCGTACGTCGACGCAGGATGGGCTCCACGATGCTCTACGATGTTCCACGATACTACCATCGTAGCCCATCGTATACCAACGCAGGCTCTGTGGGACCATAGCTTAATCAGTGTTGGTAGCGTAACTGTCGTTAAAGAAGACGAACGTACAGATCGCAGTAGACCGAAGGGACATAACTGGAGTTGATAAACACTACTACACGAGTTGTTACCCTTTATTCAGTATTGATAAAACACAACCTTCTCTAAGGGGAAAACCCCCCAGAAATAATTACAGTAAAGTTGTCCGTTTTATGTTAGTTTTAGCGATAAATATCTAATGAAGTTAGTTCTTGAAATAATGGATATCACTGGCGGATCGTGTGGAGGCGGGGATGGGGTGGGTTGGGGGAGTACAGTATTTCCGTGACACCCCTCCAAACCGTTTGAAGTGCAATTTTTAATTACTGGGGGAGGGGGGGGGGTGTTGTTTCTTTTGTTTTAATTCGTCGTCCACAAGATGAAATACAACAATATATTGCCATTAAACGTTTTCGGTGATAATGCCCCGACCACCCCTTGCAAATATCATGCCCCGACCACTCCTTGCAAATATCGTTGCCTTCGACAAACTCAAATTGTCATTTTTATAATTTTCGGATCTCCCCCCCCCTCCCCTTCCAAATTCTGGATCTTCCCCTGGATATCAATTTACAAAATATATCACCAGGTAGGTGGTCATCTTGAATGTATTTACATTCACCGTATAGGGTGGATCGGAAGAGTGAATGGCGAATGCCATAATAAAATAATACCGAACTTGTTATTAGTTGAAAACTGCATACTGCAATAATTAATTTAGAGCTGGTACACTGTAAATGCTTGATATTAAACGTAAACAGAAAACTATATGCGACAAGTGTAAAACTCTTAAATATGATAAACACCAATAGATTTAATTTTTTGTTGATTATATCGGCATTTTTATTGATTTATTTTTTATTAAACATAAGTTGGCAACAAAGCGCTCATGTTGTGGTAATTCCACGACGTGGCGGGTTATTAGTATTTGTTTCATGTTGTCGTTGTTGTTTGTTTTTTGCTCGTTTTTGTTGTTGTTGTATCCTTTTTTTTTTTTTGGGTGGGGGGTGGGGTGGGGTTCTTGGGGGGGTGCGGGTTTTTTTAATAGTTTTTTTTTGGGGGGGGGTTGATGAGGGGGGTTGCTTTGTTGTTTAGTTTCTTTTTAGGGCTAGCTCTTGAGGTATTTGAAAGTGTTTTTGATTTTGTTTTCGCAACAGATGGAGTGCATTGTGTTGTGTGTAAATGCCTCTCAGTACCGACGACCATGGGCTAGAGAACTCCGTGAACTGTCAGATGGTACACGATGAAGTCGATCACCTTCATCCAGCCAGAGTTGATATAGTGAAACGAAATGGCAACATTACTCGGCTCGTAGGCGGTCTGCAAAACAAATGAATCAATCAATTAATCAATCAATCAGTCGGTGATTGGTAAACAAAACCCATCCATAAATAACTAAATACAGTAGAATCTCATTCGCTCGAACACTGTCGGTGCATCAAAGTCTGTTTGACCCATTGGATAGATCGAACCATGCATTCGGCCGTTGTCGATAACCTCGCATATTTCTGTAAAACCGGCTTGGGCGAGATGGTCCGATTGACTCGTGAGTAACGAAGTCGCCGTCAGATGTCGGATAAGATATATATTTGTAACAATTATTTATCACTGTTAACTAGATACATAACTAAATAAATAAAACACTCGCCTCGTAGTTTTTTTTCTGAAAAAACAAAACAACACAACATAAAACAATTAAAAATACAATATTTAAATAAATGCATTCGTTAAATAGATTGTCGTAACAGGTTATCCCAGCTTCAACATGGGCTACTCTGATTAGTTATAAGGGATCTACTATATGCATATCACCGTAGTGAGGTTAGTGTATACCACAGCTTTTGATATATCAGCCGTGGTATACTAGTAGAAATGGGACGTGGAGACACTGGCCAAAATAGACTGCCTGGGTAACATGGTATGGAGTGTGTGGCTGGGAGGCGGGTCGGGACCACCCGCCCCGCTCAAATCGAATAGGGTTCAATATATTTTCCGTGGGAGATTTACTCGATCCCCATACAAACATTCGTGTTCAGACGCCAGCTTGTGAATGGTCGAACCTGGAACCTGTCGCTTCTCTGGAGTAGGTTAATGAGGGAAATGTTTTATTTAACGACGCACTCAACACATTTCATTTACGGTTATGACGTATAGTTGTACAGCTAAAGCTATTGTCTTGACACTAAAATACCGAATTTATACTACGGTTCATTCGTGATCCATAGGTCAAACTCGATTTAACAACGGATCAAGTGGAATTTTCCTTATCTCGTTGTCGATATGATTTTGATCGAATCATGTTCAAACTCAACCCAACTGACCTTGTATTAGCGTTTCGAGCTTTTAATCAATATAGATGTGGCATCTTCAGCAGCATGGTTTTGAATTTAAAAGACGAAAGGACAAAGTTCAAAACTCCCATATATTTGACTCATAAACGAGAAATTGTTCCTAAAAGCATTATGTAATGTTCTACTCAGTGATACTACAAAATGCAGAATTTAGTTCTATAAATAGAGTATTTAATATTACAGGTAATTACCGACATTTACGTGTGAACACGCTCTACTAATAAGCGAAAACATATTTGTCGTCTCAAACTTACCCTATTATTTCCAACATATCTTTTAACCCATTCTGGTATTTTTCCTGCAAAGATGGAAAAACCATTATGCCAGTTAAACCTCTCCTTGCCGACAACATCTTTTGTGGAACCAACCGCAACGTTCAACCAAAGCATCCATTTACCCAAAGCAACGTCCTCGGAGCCTCTTTTCC